>NC_057799.1:124270765-124419435 GCF_018294505.1 Triticum aestivum
GGCCCAGTCGGGCCAGGGGTCCAGTGGGGGGGGGAGGGGCCTTCTCCTTTTTTTTCTTTTTCCCTGTCTGTTCTGTTTTCTGTTTTCTTTTTATTTGTTTATTTTCTTTTCTGTTTTATTTCATTTAAAAGTATTTAGGCATTTTATAAAAATGTGTTTTCTCCACAATAATTATCAGTGCAATTTCTGGCAGGGCCCGAACATTTTTGTTTAAATTTTTGAAAACTTTTATTTTCCACTTTTAAATTTAATTGAAGTTTGAATTAGGAGTTTGAAAAGGAATGTGATTCAAATGTGATCAAGCCCTGTTTAGCAACATGATTAGCTTAATCACAGGGAGTTACTGTAGCATAATTCTCGGGGTGTTACAAATCTCCTCCACTACAAGAAATCTCGTCCCGAGATTTAGGAGGTAGAAGGAAACAGTGCGGGGTATTCTCCGCGCAGACGATCCTCTCGTTCCCAAGTGGCCTCATCTTCAGAATGGTGCGACCACTGGACTTTGAGAAACTTGATCGCCTTCTGACGTGTGCGGCGTTCAGCTTGGTCGAGAATGCGGACCGGATGCTCCTTATAGGAGAGGTCTTGCTGCAATTCGAGCACTTCATGATCCACAGTTCGGATTGGATCCTTGAAGCAACGGCGGAGCTGTGACACATGGAACACATCGTGAACCTGAGAAAGGTTCGGCGGTAGCTCCAGTTGGTATGCCACTTTTCCCCGCCTTTCGAGAATAGTGAATGGGCCAATATAGCGAGGAGCTAATTTGCCCTTGATCCCGAAGCGGTGAGCACCCTTCATAGGTGTGACTTGAAGATAAGCCTTTTCGCCAGGTTGATAGGCCATGTCTTTATGATGACGGTCATACTGACTCTTCTGACGTGACTGAGCAGTCTTGAGATTCTCGCGAATAATGCGGACTTGTTCTTCGGCATCTTGGATAATATCCGGACCGAAGAGTGGACGTTCCCTAGTTTCTGACCAGTTCAGAGGGGTTCAGCACTTTCGTCCATATAACACTTCGAAGGGGGCCATCTTCAGACTAGCTTGATAGCTATTATTATAAGAGAACTCAGCATACGGGAGATATTCCTCCCATTTCTTGCCGAAGGAAATAACACAAGCTTGAAGCATATCTTCGAGGACTTGGTTGACGCATTCAACTTGTCCTTGCGATTGAGGATGAAACGCAGTACTGAATGACAGATGAGTTCCCATAGCTTCTTGGAAACTTGCCCAGAATCTTGAAGTGAATAAGCTGCCACGGTCTGAGCTGATAACCAATGGAATACCGTGGAGTGAAACAATCCTGGACATATAGAGCGTTGCCAACTGGCTAGCAGTGATCGTTTCTTTGACTGCTAGAAAATGTGCAACTTTGGAAAGTCGGTCAATGACGACAAGAATAGCATCATTACCTTTCTGTGATTTGGGAAATCCAGTGACGAAGTCCATCTCAACATGGTCCCATTTCCATTCAGGAATAGAGATAGGTTGCAGAGTTCCAGCAGGCCTTTGATGTTCTGCTTTGATACGACGGCAAACGTCACACTCAGCAACATAACGAGCAATGGCTTGTTTCATATTAAACCACCAGAATCTCTGACGGATGTCTTGGTACATCTTTGTACTACCAGGATGGATACACAGAGGTGTATCATGAGCTTCTTTCATAAGTTCCTGTGTCATATCCAGGTTTTTCTCTGCACATGGCACCACTAGGCGGCCCTTGAAGTATAGGGTGCCATCTTCAGCAATGGTGAAGAATGAGGGCTTTCCTTCTGCGAGGTAGCGCTTAATCTTGTGGGCTTCAGAGTCATACTTCTGTAGCCTTTTGATGCTATCCACGAGATCTGGTTTAGCAACTAGGGTATTGAGGGAACCCTGGGTAACAATGTGGAGGTTCACCTTGCCAAACTCCTTAGGAGGGGGAGTGAGTGCACCCGGAGGAACAATATGGAGGTTCAGCTTCCTGAATTCTTCAACAAGCGAGGGCTGAACTTTATGAACCTGGAGGTGGTTGCAGTAAGACTTGCGGCTCAAGGCATCAGCCATTACATTAGCCTTGCCTGGCATATAGGAAATACCCAATTCAAAGTCTGCAACAAGCTCCATCCATCTCTGTTGACGGAGGTTCAGATCTGGCTGAGTAAACAGATATTTCAGACTTTGGTGGTCAGTGAAGATCTCGCAACGATTACCGAGAAGGTAATGTCGCCACTGCTTCAGCGCATGAATGACAGCAGCAAGTTCGAGGTCGTGAACTGGGTAGTTCTCTTCGTGAGGGCGCAATTGCCGAGAGCCATAAGCAATCACTTTGCGGTCTTGCATTAGGACACAGCCTAATCCTTGACGGGAAGCGTCGCAGTAAATGACAAAGTCCTTCTTAGTATCAGGTGGAGCTAGAACTGGAGCAGAAGTCAACTTGTCTTTGAGTGCTTGGAAACTTTCTGACATTTGTCTGTCCATTGGAACTTGACACCCTTATGCAACAGGTTAGTCAGAGGCCTGGCGATCTTAGAGAAGTTCTTGACGAATCGACGGCAATAGCTGGCGAGACCGAGAAAACTTCTGACTTGCTTAACGTTCTTGGGAGGAGTCCAATCAAGAATAGCCTGAACTCGCTCGGGGTTGACGGCAATACCATCCTTAGAGATGACATGCCCAAGATAGGTTACTTCCGGTAGCCAGAATTCACATTTGGAGAACTTGGCATATAGTTGATGTTCTCGTAGCTTCTCCAGCACAAATCGAAGATGTTCGGCATGTTCTTCTTCGTTCTTGGAAAATACCAGGATATCATCCAGATAAACCACGACGAACTTGTCGAGGTAATCCATGAATATATAGTTCATCAGACGAGAGAAGGTGGCTGGAGCATTGGTTAAACCGAAAGACATGACGGTGTACTCGTATGAACCATAGCGAGTCACGAAGGCGGTCTTTGGGATATCATCTTCTCGAACACGGATCTGGTGGTAGCCCAACCTTAAGTCGAGCTTAGAGAACACTGACGAACCCGCCAGTTGATCATATAGATCATTGATCCGAGGAAGAGGGTATTTATTCTGAATGGTGGCTTGGTTTATAGGACGGTAGTCTTGAACTAACCGGTTTGTCCCATCCTTCTTCTTGACAAAGAGAGAAGGTGCTCCCCAAGGAGAGCAACTTGGGCGAATGAATCCCTTGCGAAGAGATTTGTCAATTTCCTCCTTAAGCTCAAGGAGTTCATGCGGCGGCATTTTGTAGGGTCGCTTGGCTATAGGAGTGGTGCCTGGTTTCAAGTCGATGATGAATTCGACAGCTCTAGCAGGGGGAATCCCTGGAAGTTCTTCAGGAAGACGTCGAGGAATTCACGCACGACGGGAATGTTTTCAATGCCCTCGAGTGGTGCAGCGTTCAATGCATTCAATGCATAGAGCCTTGCCTCGGCATTTTGCACCAGATGAGCTTGGTAAGCAACTATTTCATCTGAAGGGTGTAGCAGATGGACGGTTTTAGTGGCGCAAACTATAGAAGCAGTATGCGCTTTCAACCAATCCATACCCAAAATGAGGTCGATGTTAGACGACTTCAGGATAATGGGAGAGGCATAGAATTCCAGCCCTTCGATTTCCACGGGGACATCAATGCCAACCAAGGAGGTTTGACACTGTCCCACGGGGGTTTTGACCAATACAGAGGTGTTCATCTCCTCACATTTAACGTCGTGCTTGTATGCAAAATCTTCTGACATGAATGAATGCGATGCACCTGTATCAAATAAAACGGATGCTGGTACTGAATTTACGAGGAGTGTACCCATCACAGTAGTAGGCTGGTCTTGAGCTTCGTTGAGATCAACGTGGTTGGCATGAGCACGACCATAAGACTTAGCATTGTTGTTGCGGGGCTGATTGTTACCACGGCCGGTTGCTGGAAGGGCCAGTTGATTCTGGTTCTGGTTGCATTCTCTAGCACGGTGTCCTGGTTGCCCACACCTGAAGCACAAGCCATTATTCGGAGTGGGAACAGGAGCTTGGGATGGTGGAGCTGGAAGTCTTGACTGCCTAGATGGTGGTGGAGGCAGACGAGGTGCAGCATAGGTCTGCCTTGGGGCAGATGCATTTGGACGGTACATGCTGTTCGGGATCCATATCTTACACTTCTGTGCGGGCGAGCCCAAAGATGAGCCCGTGTCACGGTTGCGCCTGTGAGAGCTCTGGTATTCCTGCAGACCAGTTTCGACATTGATGGCCTTGTTCACCAAGGTGGAGAAATCAGCAAAGTCATGCACTAGAAGTGCGAGCTTGATGTCAGCTTGAAGGCCATCACGGAACTTCTCATGTCTGCGTGCATCAGTTGCAATGTCTTCTTCAGCATAGCGGGACAAGTCCAGAAACTCCCGCTGATAAGCTTCGACAGTTTTGTTGCCTTGGGTGAGGTTGCGGAACTCACGCTTCTTCCGGTCCATGACTCCTTGAGGAAAGAAGCGGGCACGGAAAGCAGCTTCGAAGTCTGGCCATGTGATGATTGTTCCAGCTGGCAGAGTACGCCTGTGGCTGTCCCACCATTGAGCTGCGGGTCCCTTCAAGAAGAAGGAAGCAAAGGTGACATAGCTGGCAGGGGCTACATCAGCAGACTCCATCTCATAGGTGATGTCACGGAGCCAGTCATCAGCATCCAGAGGCTGAGTTGAGCTGCGGTAGATGGTTGGGTTGAGGCGTATGAAATCTTGAAGAGTCACTTGAGCTGGCTGCTGGTTCATATTGGGGCGAGGGAACTGAGCCATCATATTTTCCATGAATTGGCGGTTCAGTTCAAACTGTTGGATCATACCAGCCATGTACTCAGGTGGTGGTGGGGCATCGCCACCACGACCACGACCACCTGGTCTAACCATCCTGCTAATATATAACAGGGGTAGTTCAGCATTGAGAAATTTGCAATGACAAGAATCATTCATGATGAAACATGCATAATGAAAGGAGCACGATAGCTACTACATAGTAGTCGGCATAACTTTACAAAAGGGGTCATGCATAGAGTTCAGTACATAGAGTTCAGTACATAGACTAAAACATCATAGGCGGCACACAGGCTCGCGGCGACTGCAACTAATACTACAAGCAAGCCTACATCAGTCCCAAGAGGTACTGTGGAGGTAATCGTAGCCCGACAGCTGGTAGTGAGGCAACGGATAGCCCTCGACGTCAGCAGACTGGGGGCCGCGGATACTCAGGTGTAGAGCCCGACGCTCAGGTGGCAGAAGAGGGCCAAGTGCGGGAGAGTAGCCTCCCACCTCTGGCCAACCGACACCGTGGGGCATCACGGTCCTGGCTGGGTAGATCGCAGTACGCGGTACCTGTCCAGATTGGACAAAGGGGTGCAGCAGCGTCAGAGCACGGTAAAGGTGCTGACGGGTGGTGTACACCTCGTGGCGAAGAGCTCGGTTAGCTCGATCCAGCCCATCAGCATGCAGAACAAGGTGCTGATGGTAGAAGGGCTCTCGGGTGACGGTGGAGTAGGCAGCAGTATAGTATCCCTCCGCACCAACATCAGAGGCGATAGCAATGTGCCTGAAAGGGGAGGTGTCCAACTCCTGATACTCTCCACGAAGACGTGTCAGAGCAGCATAGGCAGCATCGTGGACAGCCATATCGATGGTCACACCAAGTCCATGTGCGGTGTGAAGCACAGTAGTGGAGTCATACTCCCGAGAGTAGAGGTGGACGATGGCACGGTACTGCTCCTGGTTAAAGTCCTGGTACTCCTCGTAGACGGTGTACTCAGGGTGCCAGCGATAACCCAGATAGGTCATCATCTCAGCTAGCACCGCAGGTGATCCCGAGGCACCAATGGCCGTCGTGTGGCGAACGACCTGCCTCGTGGGTTCCATCTGAAAGCAAAGACGTTTCAAAGGAGTCAAATGCCAGTGTGTGTATTGTTCAAAATACTACTCTAAGAAACAACTATGGCTTATCCAACTTTGGGGTGAATGTGGTCACGGGATCCTAGTGTTAGAGTTAGTAAATTCGTTTAACCCGAGTTGAAGAGAGTTCAGAGTCCCAGAGTAAAGGTCGAGGAGTAAAAGATACTAGTACCACCCAATGGCGACGTGGGCCCGTAAGACACACAGCCATGTTAGTAAAAGTTTTGTAATGTCTAGACTCGACTTCGGCCAAGGAGTGTGGAAAGGGGGATTCCTACAGGCAGTCGGCTCTGATACCAACTTGTGACGCCCCCGATTTGACCGTACACTAATCATGCACGCAAATGTGTACGACCAAGATCAGGGACTCACGGGAAGATATCACAACACAACTCTAAAACATAAATAAGTCATACAAGCACCATAATACAAGCCAGGGGCCTCGAGGGCTCGAATGCAAGTGCTCGATCACAGACGAGTCAGCGGAAGCAACAATATCTGAGTACAGACATAAGTTAAACAAGTTTGCCTTAAGAAGGCTAGCACAAACTGGGATACAGATCGAACGAGGCGCAGGCCTCCTGCCTGGGATCCTCCTAACTACTCCTGGTCGTCGTCAGCGGCCTGCACATAGTAGTAGGCACCTCCAGTGTCGTAGGAGTCGTCGTCGACGGTGGCGTCTGGCTCCTGGGCTCCAACATCTGGTTGCGACAACCAGATAGAAAGGAAAGGGGGAAAAGAGGGAGAGAAGCAACCGTGAGTACTCATCCAAAGTACTCGCAAGCAAGGAGCTATACTACATATGCATGGGTATATGTGTAAAGGGGCATATCAGTGGACTGAACTGCAGAATGCCAGAATAAAAGGGGGATAGCTAGTCCTGTCGAAGACTACGCTTCTGGCAGCCTCCATCTTGCAGCATGTAGAAGAGAGTAGATTGAAGTCCTCCAAGTAGCATCGCATAGCATAATCCTACCCGGCGATCCCCTCCTCGTCGCCCTGTTAGAGAGCGATCACCGGGTTGTATCTGGCACTTGGAAGGGTGTATTTTATTCAGTATCCAGTTCTAGTTGTCATAAGGTCAAGGTACAACTCCGGGTCGTCCTTTTACCGAGGGACACGGCTATTCGAATAGATAAACTTCCCTGCAGGGGTGCACCACATAACCCAACACGCTCGATCCCATTTGGCCGGACACACTTTTCTGGGTCATGCCCGGCCTCGTAAGATCAACGCGTCGCAGCCCCACCTAAGCACAACACAGCGGTCAGCACGCCGATCTAACCCTATGCGCGCAGGGGTCTGGGCCCATCGCCCTATGCACACCTGCACGTTGCGTACGCGGCCGGAAGCAGACCTAGCCTAGTGGCGTTCCAGTCCAATCCGGTGCGCGCCACTCAGTCGCTGACGTCAAGAAGGCTTCGGCTGATACCACGACGCCGGGATACCCATAACTACTCCAGCGTAGATGGTTAGTGCGTATAGACCAAATGGCCAGACTCAGATCAAATACCAAGATCTCGTTAAGCGTGTTAAGTATCCGCGAACGCCGACCAGGGCCAGGCCCACCTCTCACCTAGGCGGTCTCAACCTGCCCTGTCGCTCCGCCACAAAGATCCACTTGCGGGTACTCCTACGAGCCGACCCGACTTTAGTTATCACATGTGTCATGTATAAAGTATATAAGTATATACCCGTGATCACCGCCCAGGTGATCACGGCCCGATAGTATAGCACAGCAGACGGACAAGAATGTAGGGCCACTGATGGAAATCTAGCATCCTATACTAAGCATGAAGGATTGCAGGTAAAGGTATCAACAGTAGTAGCAAGGATAGGCTATGCATCAGGATAGGATATCGAAAAGCAGTAACATGCTACACTACTCTAATGCAAGCAGTATAGAGAAGAATAGGCGATATCTGGTGATCAAGGGGGGGGCTTGCCTGGTTGCTCTGGCAAGTAGGAGGGGTCGTCGACTCCGTAGTCGAACTGGGCAGCAGCAGTGTCGGTCTCGTAGTCTACCGGAGAGAAGAGGGGGAAGAAACAGTAAATACAATGCAAACATAAGCATGACGATGCGTGACATGACAATGAACGGTGCTAGGTGTGTCCTAACGCGACAGTAGGTGGTACCGACGAAGGGGGGAACATCCGGGAGGTATTCCCGATGTTTCGCGTTTTCGGACAGACGGACCGGAGGGGGAAAGTTGCTAGTTCGATAGGTTAGGGAGGTGTGGTGGACGAACGGACTGCGTATTCGGATTCGTCTCGTCGTTCTGAGCAACTTTCATATAGAAAACATTTTCATCCGAGTTACGGTTTAAAAGATATGAATTTTCAAAGATTATTTGAATTTCTGGAATTATTTAATTAACAGAAAAGGGATATGACGTCATCATGACGTATGAGTGACGTCAGCGGTCAACAGTCCGGTTGACTGGTCAAAACTGACATGGGGGACCCACCTGTCATAGACAGTGGGTTAACAGAAGATTAAACTAATTAATTTTTAGTTAATTAACTACTGGGCCCACCTGTCAGTGAGAGATTAGATTAATTAATTATTTTCATTTATAAAACATTTTTCTTTTCACTTTTTTTTTTAATTTTGCGGCGGGGCCCGCATGTCAGTGGCTGGGCCTGCCCAGTCAGCACGTTGACTGGGTTGACCCAGTCAACGGGGCCCACGGGCCCACTGGCAGTGGCACCGGGGGGGCCCAGGCCGGCCACGTCGGCGGCCGGCGCCGGAGCAACTCCGGCGACCAAAGCAGCGGCGGCCCCTCGCCGGAGTTGGCCGGAATCGCGCTACGGGGCTCGGGGAGAACCGGGGCTAGGCCCATTCGAAAGGGCTCGCAGCGCCGCATCCAGGGGTGGCCGGGGCTTCGCCGGACTTGGCCGGAATCGGCGCCAGCGAGCGGCGGAGGCGGCGGCGCGCACGGGTGCCCGACGGAAACGAGGCGACGGCGGCCTATCGAGCAAGCGGAGGGGCTGGGGGGCATCTACGCGAGGTGGGGAGTGCAACGGGCTTGAGCCCGTGACCAACAGGTCACCGGAGCCTCGCCGGCGGCGAGCTCCGCGGCGCGGCGTTCGGGCGCGCGTGGGGAAGCAGCTAGGGGGCGCGCGAGAGAGAAAAGACAGGGGAGGAGGGGGAGAGGCTCACGGCGAGGCTGTAGGGGGACGACAGCGTGCTCGGGGAGGCTCGAGGCGGTGAAACGGGGCGGCGACCGACGGCGGCCGTGCGGGGAAGACGAGCTCGGGGAGGCCGGTGCCGTGGCTCGGAGCTCCAACGGAGAGGTGGAGGTGGTGTAGTCGAGGGCGGCGACGGCGTACGAACGGCGAAGTGGCGGTTGGGGCACGGTGGCCGCGGGAACGACGGTGAACGGCGGCGAGCACGCTCGGGCAGTGGGGATCGAAGGGGAGAGGGAGGTGGATCTGACGGGGGAGGCGCAGCGGCCGAGAGGGAGAGCGGGGGGTGAGTGGGAGAGAGGCCCGAGGAGGCAGGGGGAGCTGGCGCCCTTATCCTCCCCGTCGCCGGCGAGGGGGTGCAGCGGGGACGGCCCCTGTTCCGACCCCGGTCGGGGGAACAGGGGAGGGGGGCGAGTGGGAGAGGTGGGCTGGGCCGGGGGGTTCGGTCCAGTCGGGCCAGGGGTCCAGTGGGGGGGAGGGGCCTTCTCCTTTTTTTTTTCCCTGTCTGTTCTGTTTTCTGTTTTCTTTTTATTTGTTTATTTTCTTTTCTGTTTTATTTCATTTAAAAGTATTTAGGCATTTTATAAAAATGTGTTTTCTCCACAATAATTATCAGTGCAATTTCTGGCAGGGCCCGAACATTTTTGTTTAAATTTTTGAAAACTTTTATTTTCCACTTTTAAATTTAATTGAAGTTTGAATTAGGAGTTTGAAAAGGAATGTGATTCAAATGTGATCAAGCCCTGTTTAGCAACATGATTAGCTTAATCACAGGGAGTTACTGTAGCATAATTCTCGGGGTGTTACATGATGCCTATATACATGATCATACATAGATATTCTCATAACTATGCTCAATTCTATCAATTGATCGACAGTAATTCGTTTACCCACCGTGATACTTATGCTCTTGAGAGAAGCCACTAGTGAAACCTATGGCCCCCGGGTCTATTTTCATCATATTAATCTCCCATCAACAAGCTATTTCAGGTGTCGTTTATTTTGCTTTCTTTACTTTTAGTCTTTATCATAAAAATACCAAAAATATTATCTTATCATATCTTTCAGATCTCACTCTCGTAAGTGACCGTGAAGGGCTTGACAACCCCTTTATTGCGTTGGTTGCGAGGTTCTTATTTGTTTGTGTAGGTGCGTGGGACTCGAGCGTGGTCTCCTACTGGATTGATACCTTGGTTCTCAAAAACTGAGGGAAATACTTACGCTACTTTACTGCATCACCCTTTCCTCTTGAAGGGAAAACCAACGCAGTGCTCAAGAGGTAGCACATCCTTGCATACAAATGATTTTCCTAGAATTTTTCAATATTGAGCATTCTTCTGTTAAGCGTGCAGCTACTATCTTTTTAGCACATGAATTCAGATTTATAATGAAAGAGGCCAATGAACTTTTTGTGCATTATAGGGTGGACGCTGGCCGTCCTCCCATAGAAGCTATCCTTTTTAATCAAGAAGACATAATGCGTTTACGATCTTTAGATCATGTTGCTTATAATGAAAACCTTAGAAAAATGGTTCCTACCGATGTTCTAGTTGATAAAATCTCTGAACTTAATGATAATTTTGCTATTCAGAATAATGGGTTAGGATTTCCTCTTGAACATAGGCTCGTGACTTTTTGCCAAAAAAATGCTTATAATGATGAATTGGTTGTGTAATATGAGGGGCCAGTGGAGGAACCAATACCTCCCGAGCTTGATCTTGGGGACTTTTGTCCCATTAAATTTAGCCCTTTTGATTATTTTTGCCTGCCGTAAAGAAAGCTTGCTGCTGAACGTAGGGAGTATGAGCTGAGTTTTCGCGATTTGCCTTATCATTATGGCAATACCTAGATCTATTCTTGTTTTTATGCCTAGCTAGGGGCGTTAAACGATCGAGCTTGTTGGGAGCCAACCCAATTTTATTTTTGTTACTTGCTTTTTGTTTATGTTTAGTAATAAATAATTCATCTATCCTCTGTTTAGATGTGGTTTTATGTTTTAATTAGTGTTTGTGCCAAGTAGAACCTTTGGGAAGACTTGGGTGAAGTCTTTGTGATCTTGCTGTAAAAACAGAAACTTTAGCGCTCACGAGATTAGATGCCATTTTTTAATAGAGAGTGATTTTAGGCTGATTCTTTTTGAAGATGATTAATATACAAATTCCTCACGCCCAACAATTTATTTCAGAATTTTTGGAGTTCCAGAAGTATACGTTTGATATAGATTACTACAGACTGTTCTGTTTTTGACAGATTCTGTTTTTCGTGTGTTGTTTGCTTATTTTGATGAATCTATGGCTAGTATCGGGGGGTATGAACCATAAAGAAGTTGGAATACAGTAGGTTTAACACCAATATAAGTAAATAATGAGTTCATTACAGTATCTTAAGGTGGTGATTTGTTTTCTTATACTAACGGAGCTCACGAGATTTTCTGTTTGAGTTTTGTGTGTGAAGTTTTCAAGTTTTTGGGCAAAGATTTGATGGATTATGGAACAAGGAGTGGCAAGAGCCTAAGCTTGTGGATTCCCAAGGCACCCAAAGTTAAAATTCAAGGACAACAAAAAGCCTAAGCTTGGGGATGCCCCGGAAGGCATCCCCTCTTTTGTCTTCTTCTATCGGTAACTTTACTCGAGGCTATATTTTTATTCACCACATGATATATGTTTTGCTTGGAGCATCTTGTATGATTTGAGTCTTTGCTTTTTAGTTTACCACAATCATCCTTGCTGTACACACCTTTTGGGAGAGACACACATGAATCGGAATTTATTAGAATACTCTATGTGCTTCACTTATATCTTTTGAGCTAGATAAATTTTGCTCTAGTGCTTCACTTATACCTTTTTAGAGCACGGTGGTGGTTTTATAGAAATTATTGATCTCTCATGCTTCACTTATATTATTTTGAGAGTCTTTTATAACAGCATGGTAATTTTCTTTGGCTATAAAATTAGTCCTAATATGATAGGCATCCAAGATGGGTATAATAAAAACTTTCATATACAGTGCATTAAATACTATGATAAGTTTGATACTTGATAGTTGTTTTGAGATATAAAGGTGGTAATGTTAGAGTCATGCTAGTTGGGTAATTGTGGAATTGAGAAATACTTGTGTTGAGGATTGCAAGTCCCGTAGCATGCACGTATGGTAAACGTTGTGTGACAAATTTGAAGCATGGGGTGTTCTTTGATTGCTTTCCTTATGAGTGGCGGTCGGGGACGAGCGATGGTCTTTTCCTACCAATCTATCCCTCTAGGAGCATGCGCGTAGTGCTTAGTTTTGATGACTTGTAGATTTTTGCAATAAGTATGTGAGTTCTTTATGACCAATGTTGAGTCCATGGATTATACGCACTCTCACCCTTCCATCGTTGCTAGCCTCTTCGGCACCATATATCACATTGAGAGTTGGTGCAAACTTCGCCAGTGCATCCAAACACTGTGATATGATACACTCTATCACACATAAGCCTCCTTATATCTTCCTAAAAACAGCCACCACACCTACCTATTATGGCATTTCCATAGCCATTCCGAGATATATTGCCATGCAACTTACCACCGTTTTGTTTATTATGACACGCTCCATCATCGTCATATTGCTTTGCATGATCATGTAGTTATCATATTTGTGGCAAAGCCACCTTCATAATTCTTTCATACATGTCGCTCTTGATTCATTGCATATCCCGGTATACCGCCAGAGGCATTCACATAGAGTCATATTTTGTTCTAAGTATCGAGTTGTAATTCTTGAGTTGTAAATAAATAGAAGTGTGATGATTTTCATTATTAGAGCATTATCCCATGTGAGGAAAGGATGATGGAGACTATGATTCCCCCACAAGTCGGGACGAGACTCCGAATGAAAAATAAAAATAAATAAAAAAGAGGCCAAAGAAGCCCAAATAATAATAATAATAATAATAAAAGGCCAAAGAAGCCCAAACAAAAAATGAGAGAAAAAGAGAGAAGGGATAATGTTACTATCCTTTTTCCACACTTGTGCTTCAAAATAGCACCATGATCTTCATGATAGAGAGTTTCTTATTTTGTCACTTTGATATACTAGTGGGAATTTTTCATTATAGAACTTGGCTTGTATATTCCAATGATGGGCTTCCTCAAAATGCCCTAGGTCTTTGTGAGCAAGCAAGTTGGATGCACACCCACTTAGTTTCTTTTGATGAGCTTTCATAAATTTATAGCTCTAGTGCATCCGTTGCATGACAATCCCTACTCCTCGCATTGACATCGATTGATGGGCATCTCCATAGCCCGTTGATTAGCCGCGTCAATGTGAGACTTTCTCCTTTTTGTCTTCTCACATAACCCCCATCATCATATGCTATTCCACCCATAGTGCTATGTCCACGGCTTGCGCTCATATATTGCGTAAAAGTTGAAAGAGTTTGAAAAGGCTAAGTATGAAACAATTGCTTAGCTTGTCATCGGGGTTGTGCATGATGGGAGCATTTTGTGTGACGAAAATGAAGCATGGTCAAACTATATGATTTTGTAGGGATAAGCTTTCTTTGGCTATGTTATTTTGATAAGACATAATTGCTTGGTTAGGATGCTTGAAGTATTACTATTTTTATGTCCATATTAAAACTTTGTCTAGAGTCTTTTGGGATCTAAACATTCATGCCACAATAAAGAGAATTACATTGAAAATTATGTTAGGTAGCATTCCACATCAAAAATTCTGTTTTTATCATTTACCTACTCGAGGGTGAGCAGGAATTAAGCTTGGGGATGCTTGATACGTCTCCAACGTATCTAGAATTTTTTATTGTTCCATGCTATTATATTATCTGTTTTGGATGTTTAATGGGCTTTATTATGCTCTTTTATATTATTTTTGGGACTAACCTATTAATCGAAGGCCCAATGCAAATTGCTGCTTTTTGCCTATTTCAGTGTTTTGCAGAAAAGGAATATCAAACAGAATGAAACCTTTGCGAGGATCTTTTTTGGAACAAACGCAATCCAGGAGACTCGGAGTGGAAGTCAAGGAAGCAACGAGGCGGACACGAGGCAGGAGGGCGTGCCCAGGGGGGTAGGCGCGCCCCCCACCCTCGTGGGCCCCTCGTAGCTCCACCGACCTACTTCTTTCACCTATATATACTCTTATACCCTGAAAACATCCAGGGGAGCCACGAAACCACTTTTCCACTGCCGCAACCTTCTGTACCCATGAGATCCCATCTTGGGGCCTTTTCCGGCGATCCGCCGGAGGGGGATTCGATCATGGAGGGCTTCTACATCAACACCATAGCCTCTCCGATGATGTGTGAGTAGTTTACCACAGACCTTCAGGTCCATAGTTATTAGCTAGATGGCTTCTTCTCTCTGTGTGGATCTCAATACAAAGTTCTCCTCGATGATCTTGGAGATCTATTCGATGTAATACTCTTTTGCGGTGTGTTTGCTGAGATCCGATGAATTGTGGGTTCATGAACTTGATTATCTCTGAATATTATTTGGTTCTTCTCTGAATTCTTATATGCATGATTTGATATCTTTGCAAGTCTCTTCGAATTATCGGTTTAGTTTGGCCTACTAGATTGATCTTTCTTGCAATGGGAGAAGTGCTTAGCTTTGGGTTCAATCTTGCGGTGCTCGATCCCAGTGACAGAAAGGGAAACGACACGTATTGTATTGTTGCCATCGAGGTTAAAAAGATGGGGTTTATATCATATTGCTTGAGTTTATCCCTCTACATCATGTCATCTTGCCTAATGCGTTACTCCGTTCTTATGAACTTAATACTGTAGATGCATGTAGGATAGCGGTCGATGTGTGGAGTAATAGTAGTAGATGCAGAATCATTTCGGTCTACTTGACACGAACGTGATGCCTATATTCATGATCATTGCCTTAGATATCATCATAACTATGCACTTTTCTATCAATTGCTCGGCAGTAATTTGTTCACCCACCGTAATACATGCTATCAGGAGAGAAGCCACTAGTTAAACCTATGGCCCCCGGGTCTATTTTACATCCTATTAGTTTCCCGCCAACTTGCCAATTTCTGTCGCCGTTTATTTTGCAATCTTTAATTTCCAATCTATACAACAAAAATACCAAAAATATTTATCTTATTATCTTTATCAGATCTCAGTTTTGCAAGTGGTCGTGAAGGGATTGACAACCCCTTTATCACGTTGGTTGCGAGGTTCTTGATTGTTTGTGCAGGTACTAGGTGACTCGCGTGTAGTCTCCTACTGGATTGATACCTTGGTTCTCAAAAACTGAGGGAAATACTTACACTACTTTGTTGCATCACCCTTTCCTCTTCAAGGGAAAACCAACGCATGCTTAAGAGGTAGCACGCGACCTCTCACTGGCGCCAGCATGGCAGCAGTGCGACGGCCGAGAGAGCGCCATGATACGTCCAATTTGCATCATGCTTTTATATAGATATTTATTGCATTATGGGCTGTTATTACACTTTATGTCACAATACTTATGCCTATTCTCTCTTATTTT
The DNA here is from genome assembly GCF_018294505.1 of Triticum aestivum. Lineage (NCBI taxonomy): Eukaryota > Viridiplantae > Streptophyta > Magnoliopsida > Poales > Poaceae > Triticum > Triticum aestivum. The sequence continues at coordinate 124,286,366 of NC_057799.1, forward strand.
ACAAGGTTTACATAAAGAGGGAGAATGCCGGCAGCTGGAATTCTGGGCTGGAAAAGGAGCAAAAATTAGAGACCTATTCTGCACAGCTCCAAAAGTCCTAAAACTCCACAGAAGTTTTTTTGGAAATAATAAAAAATACTGGACGAAGAAAATACCAGAGGGGGGCCACACCCTGGCCACGAGGGTGGGGGTGCGCCCTACCCCCCTGGGCGCGCCCCCTGCCTCGTGGGCCCCCTGTTGGCCCTCCGGTGCCCATCTTTTGCTATATGAAGTCTTTCGTCCAAAGAAAAATCACAAGCAAGCTTTCGGGACGAGACTCCGCCGCCACGAGGCGGAACCTTGGCGGAACCAATCTAGGGCTCTGGCGGAGCTGTTCTGCCGGGGACACTTCCCTCCGGGAGGGGGAAATAATCGCCATCGTCATCAACAACGCTCCTCTCACCGGAGGGGGGCCAATCTCCATCAACATCTTCACCAGCACCATCTCCTCTCAAACCCTAGTTCATCTCTTGTATCCAATTCTCTAAGTCTGAGATTGGTACCTGTAGGTTGCTAGTAGTGTTGATTACTCTTGGTAGTTGATGCTAGTTGATTTATTTGGTGGAAGATAATATGTTCAGATCCTATATGCATATTAATACTCCTCTGATTATGAACATGAATATGCTTTGTGAGTAGTTACGTTTGTTCCTGAGGACATGGGAGAAGTCTTGCTATTAGTAGTCATGTGAATTTGGTATTCGTTCGATATTTTGATGAGATGTATGTTGTCTCTCCTCTAGTGGTGTCATGTGAACGTCGACTACATGATACTTTACCATTATTTGGGCCTAGAGGAAGGCATTGGGAAGTAATAAGTAGATGATGGGTTGCTAGAGTGACAGAAGCTTAAACCCTAGTTTATGCGTTGCTTCGTAAGGGGCTGATTTGGATCCATATGTTTCATGCTATGGTTAGGTTTACCTTAATACTTCTTTTGTAGTTGCAGATGCTTTCCATAGGAGTTAATCATAAGTGGGATGCTTGTCCAAGAAAGGACAGCACCCAAGCACCGGTCCACCCACAGATCAAATTATCAAAGTACCGAACGTGAATCATATGAACGTGATGAAAACTAGCTTGACGATAATTCCCATGTGTCCTCGGGAGCGCTTTTCTCTATATAAGAGTTTGTCCAGGCTTGTCCTTTGCTACAAAAAGGATTGGGCCACCTTGCTGCACTTTATTTACTTTTGTTACTTGTTGCTCGTTACAAATTATATTATCACAAAACTATCTATTATCTACAATTTCAGTGCTTGCAGAGAATACCTTGCTGAAAACTGCTTATCATTTCCTTTTGCTCCTCGTTGGGTTCGACACTCTTACTTATCGAAAGGACTACGATAGATCCCCTATACTTGTGGGTCATCAAGACTCTTTTCTGGCGACGTTGCCGGGGAGTGAAGTGCCTTTGCTAAGTGGAATTTGGTAAGGAAATTATATATAGTGTGCTGAAATTTACTGTCACTTGTTACTATGGAAAGTAATCCTCTGAGGGGCTTGTTCGGGGTATCTTCACCCCGACCAGTAGAGCAAAGAGTTGCTCCTCAACCTACTGAACCTACTGAAAATGAAAATGTTTACTTTGAAATTCCTTCGGGTATTATATAGAAACTGCTAGCTAATCCTTTTGCAGGAGATGGAACATTGCATCCCGATTTACACCTAATCTATGTGGATGAAGTTTGTGGATTATTTAAGCTTGCAGGTATGCCCGATGATGTTATCAAGAAGAAGGTCTTCCCTTTATCTTTGAAGGGAGATTCATTGACATGGTACAGGCTATGTGATGATATGGGATCATGGGACTATAAGCGATTGAAATTGGAATTTCATCTGAAGTTTTATCCTATGAATCTTGTTCATCATGATCGTAATTATCTATATAATTTTTGGCCTCGTGAAGGAGAAAGCATCACTCAAGCTTGGGGGAGGCTTAAGTCAATGTTATATTCATGCCCCAATCATGAGCTCTCAAGAGAAATGATTATTTAAAAATCTTATGCTCGACTTTCTGACAACAATTGCTCCATGCTCGATACTTCTTGTACTGGTTCTTTTATGATGAAGACTATTGAATTCAAATGGAATTTATTGGAAAGAATTAAATGCAACTCTGAAGATTGGGATCTCGACGAAGGTAAAGAGTCAGATATAACACCTAAGTTTGGTTGTGTTAAACCTTTTATGGATACCGATGTTTTCCGCAAATTTAGCACTAAATATGGACTTGACTTTGAGATAGTAGCTTATTTTTGTGAATCTTTTGCTGCTCACGTTGATCTCCCTAAGGAGAAGTGGTTTAAATATAATCCTCCCGTAGAAAAAGTAGTTGCACCTATTAAAGTTGAAGAAACACTATCACTTATAATGATCCTATAGTTCCTACTGCTTATGTTGAGAAACCACCTTTTCCTGTTAGGATAAAGGATCATGCTAAAGCTTCAACTGTTGTCAACAAAAGTAATATTAGAACTTATACTCCTCCTGAACAAGTTAAAATTGAACATAATATTGCTATTGTTAAGGATCTCTTGGCTGATAATATTGATAGGCATGTTATTTATTTCTGTGATGAAACTGCTAGAATTGCTAAACCTTGTGCTAAAGATAAACATAGACCTGTGGTAGGCATGCCTGTTATTTCTGTTAAAATAGGAGATCATTGTTATCATGGCTTGTGTGATATGGGTGCTAGTGCTAGTGCAATACCTATTTCTTTATATCACGAAATTATGCATGATATTGCACCAGCAGAGATAGAAGATATTGATGTTACCATTAAGCTTGCCAATAGAGATACTATTTCACCTATTGGGATTGTTAGAGATGTTGAAGTCTTGTGTGGGAAAACTAAATATCCTGCTGATTTTCTTGTTCTTGGTTCCCCACAAGATAGCTTTTGTCCCATTATATTTGGTAGACCCTTCTTGAACACTGTTAATGCTAAGATAGACTGCAAAAAGGATGTTGTTACTATTGGTTTGGGTGATATGTCTCATGAGTTTAATTTTTCTAAATTTCGTAGACAACACCATGAAGAGGAATTGCCTAGTAAGGATGAAATTATTGGTCTTGCTTCTATTGTTGTGCCTCCTAGTGATCCTTTAGAACAATATTTGCTAGACCATGAAAATGATATGTTTATGAATGAAAGAAGGGAAATAGATGAAGTATTCTTTAAAAGGGACCTATTCTGAAACACAACTTGCCTGTTGAAATCCTATGGGATCCTCCTCCACCCAAGGGTGATCCCGTGTTTGAGCTTAAACCATTGCCTGATACTCTTAAATATGCTTATCTTGATGAAAAGAATATATATCCTATTATTATTAGTGCTAACCTTTCAGATAAGGAGGAAGAAAAATTATTGAAAACTCTGAAGAAGCACCGTGCTGCTATTGGATATACTCTTGATGATCTTAACGGCATTAGTCCCACTCTATGTCAACACAAAATAAATCTGGAGAAAGACGCCAAACCAGATATTGATCATCAGCGACGGTTAAATCCTAAGATGAAGGAAGTGGTAAGAAAGGAAATACTAAAGCTCCTTGAGGCAGGTATAATTTATCCCGTTGCTGATAGTCAGTGGGTAAGCCTTGTCCATTGTGTCCCTAAGAAAGGAGGTATTACTGTTGTTCCTAATGATAAAGATGAATTGATTCTGCAAAGAATTATTACAGGTTATAGGATGGTAATTGATTTCCGCAAATTAAACAAAGCTGCTAAAAAAGATCATTACCCCTTGACATTCATTGATCAAATGCTAGAAAGATTATCCAAACATACACATTTTTGCTTTCTAGATGGTTATTCTGGTTTCTCTCAAATACCTGTGTCAGTTGATGATCAAGCAAAGACCACTTTTACTTGCCCTTTTGGTACTTTTGCTTATAGACGTATGCCTTTTGGTTTATGTAATGCACCTGCTACCTTTCAAAGATGCATGATGGCTATATTCTCTGATTTTTGTGAATAGATTTGTGAGGTTTTCATGGACGATTTCTCCGTTTATGGATCCTCTTTTGATGATTGTTTGAGCAACCTTGATCGAGTTTTGCAGAGATGTGAAGAAACTAACCTTGTCTTGAATTGGGAGAAGTGCCACTTTATGGTTAATGAAGGCATTGTTTTGGGGCATAAAATTTCTGAAAGAGGTATTGAAGTTGATAAAGCCAAAGTTCACGCTATTGAAAAGATGCCATGTCCCAAGGACATCAAAGGTATAAGAAGTTTCCTTGGTCATGCCGGTTTTTATAGGAGGTTCATTAAGGACTTCTCAAAAATTTCTCGGCCTCTGACTAATCTCTTACAAAAGATATACCTTTTGTCTTTGATGATGATTGTGTGGAAGCATTTGAAATACTTAAGAAAGCATTAATCTCTGCACCTATCGTTCAGCCACTTGATTGGAATTTACCCTTTGAAATTATGTGCGATGCTAGTGATTATGATGTAGGTGCTGTTCTAGGACAAAGAGTTGATAAGAAATTAAATGTTATTCAATATGCTAGTAAAACTCTAGACAGTGCTTAGAGAAATTATGCTACTACTGAAAAAGAATTCTTAGCAGTTGTATTTGCTTGTGATAAGTTCAGACCTTATATTGTTGATTCTAAAGTAACTATTCACACGGATCATGCTGCTATTAAATATCTTATGGAAAAGAAAGATGCTAAACCTAGACTTATTAGATGGGTCCTCTTGCTACAAGAATTTGATTTTCATATTATTGATAGAAAGGGAGCCGAGAACCCCGTTGCAGACAACTTGTCTAGGTTAGAGAATGTTCTTGATGACCCACTACCTATTGATGATAGCTTTCCTGATGAACAACTGAATGTCATAAATGCTTCTCGTACTGCTCCATGGTATGCTGATTATACTAATTACATTGTTGCTAAATTTATACCACCTAGTTTCACATACCGGCAAAAGAAAAAGTTTTTCTATGATTTAAGACATTACTTCTGGGATGACCCACATCTTTATAAAGAAGGAGTAGATGGTGTTATTAGACGTTGTGTACCTGAGCATGAACAGGAACAGATCCTACGCAAGTGTCACTCCGAGGCTTATGGAGGACACCACGCTAGAGATAGAACTGCACATAAGGTATTGCAATCTGGTTTTTATTGGCCTACTCTCTTCAAGGATGCTCGTAAGTTTGTCTTATCTTCTGATGAATGTCAAAGAATTGGTAATATTAGTAGACGTCAGGAAATGCCTATGAATTATTCACTTGTTATTGAACCATTTGATGTTTGGGGCTTTGATTATATGGAACCGTTTCCCGCCTCTAATGGATATACACATATTTTAGTTGTTGTTGGTTATGTTACTAAGTGGTTAGAAGCTATTCCAACTAGTAGTGCTGATCATAACACCTCTATTAAGATGCTTAAAGAAGTTATTTTTCCAAGGTTTAGAGTCCCTAGATATTTAATGACTGATGGTGGTTCACATTTTATTCATGGTGCCTTTCGTAAAATGCTTGCTAAGTATGACGTTAATCATAGAATTACATCTCCTTATCACCCATAGTCTAGTGGTCAAGTAGAATTGAGTAACAGAGAGCTCAAATTAATTTTGCAAAAGACTGTTAATAGATCTAGAAAGAATTGGTCCAAGAAACTTGATGATGCATTATGGGCATATAGAACTGCATATAAAAATCCTATGGGTATGTCTCCGTATAAAATGGTTTATGGAAAAGCATGTCACTTACCTCTCGAACTAGAACATAAGGCATATTGGGCCATTAAAGAGCTCAATTATGATTTCAAACTTGCCGGTGAGAAGAGGTTATTTGACATAAGCTCACTTGATGAATGGAGAACCCAAGCCTATGAGAATGCCAAGTTGTTTAAAGAAAAAGTTAAAAGATGGCATGACAAAAGGATACAAAAGCGTGAGTTTAATGTAGGTGATTATGTATTGCTATACAACTCTCGTTTAAGATTTTTTGCAGGAAAACTTCTCTCTAAATGGGAAGGTCCTTACATTATCGAGGAGGTCTATCGTTCCGGTGCCATAAAAATCAACAACTTCGAAGGCACAAATCCGAAAGTGGTGAACGGTCAAAGAATCAAACATTATATCTCAGGTAATCCTATAAATGTTGAAACCAATATTATCGAAACCGTAACCCCGGAGGAATACATAAGGGACACTTTCCATGACGTTTCAGACTCCAAAAAGGAATAGGTATGTGGTACGGTAAGTAAACCGACTCCAAAACAGTTCTAATGGAAAAATTTCTCCATTTTGGAATATTTAGAAAATAGAAAAATAAGAAGCAGTCCGGGAAGGACACGAGGCCTCCACGAGGGTGAGGGCGCGCCCCCTGCCTCGTGGGCACCTCGTGCGCTCTCCGGACTCCGTTTTCTTGCACGATACTTCTTTCGGTCGGTAAAAATTCACTATATAATCTCCCGAAGGTTTTGACTCCTGTATCACGCACATATTCTCTGTTCTTGTTTCGAGCTGTTTCTGCCACAGATTAGAGCAAGATGTCATCTCAGGATTCTGGCGGAGAGAGCTATGTATCACACCTCACTGCTGATCCCAAGACCTATGGAGATCTATCTCCTTGTGGTCGAACTACGGATGAGGAGGAGGATGCTCATTTGATGAAGATCAAATATTCAAGTTCGGAGGAGGAAGATGTCCCTCTACCTCAACCCTGGGATATGCACATGAAGTTTAAGAAGTCTAGTCTCCCTAAGAGGGCTAAACTGTCTAACAACCCATCTATTCCTTCTCATTTTCGGCAGAAAAGCAAAGGAGATTTATGCGACAAGATCTTGAAGCTGGAATCGGAGGTCGATGATTTAAAAGAGGAAATTGCTCTTCTCAATTACAACATGAAGAAGTTGAAAGCACAATTATCATCGTCACCATCATCTTCCTCGCCTCCGAAGAAGGAGATATAATTATATGGGTATGGGCACTCCCCTTGGCAACTGCCAAGCTTGGGGGAGGTGCCCCGGTATCGTATCACCATCACATCTCTATCTTTACCGTTTTATTAGTTCGATCCTTTTAGTAGTATCTTGATCTAGTAGAATAAAGTTTTTGGTATGATCTAGTTTTGAGTTTTGCTTTATGACCCCTTTATGTAATCGAGTCCGTGAGCTATATAATAAAGATTAGTGTTGAGTCAAGGGCTTGATTATTTTGCCACGATCTTGAGGGAATAAAGAAAAGAGAAAGAATAAAAACAAACAAAGAGATCATATTGATCTTATGGAGAGTAATGACTTCACATAGAAAGAGTATGATGATTAAAAGTTGTTGAGAGTTGACAAACATAGCTTTGGTCATCGTTGCAATTAATAGGAAGTAATAAAGAAAGAGAGGTTTCACATATAAATATACTATCTTGGACATCTTTTATGATTGTGAGCACTCATTAAAATATGACATGCTAAAGAGTTGATGTTGGACAAGGAAGACAACGTAATGGGTTATGTTTTCTTATATCTAAAATAAAGTATATTGTCATGGATCATCCAACATGTTGAGTTTGCCTTTCTCCCTCATGCTAGCCAATTCTTTGCACCAAGTAGAGATACTACTTGTGCTTCCAAATATCCTTAAACCCAGTTTTGCCATGAGAGTCCACCATATCTACCTATGGATTGAGTAAGATCCTTCAAGTAAGTTGTCATCGATGCAAGCAATAAAAATTGCTCTCTAAATATTTATGATTTATTAGTGTGAAGAAAATAAGCTTTATACGATCTTGTGATCTGGAAGAAATAAAAGCGACGAACTGCATAATAAAGGTCCACATCACAAGTGGCAATATAAAGTGACGTTCTTTTGCATTAAGATTTCGTGCATCCAACCATGAAAGCGCATGACAACCTCTGCTTCCCTCTGCGAAGGGCCTATCTTTTACTTTTATCTCTTACCCTTATGCAAGAGTCATGGTGATTTTCACCTTTTCTTTTTACATTTTATCCTTTGGCAAGCACATTGTGTTGGAAAGATCCTGATATATATATCTAATTGGATACAAGTTAGCATGAGCTATTATTGTTGACATTACCCTTGAGGTAAAAGGTTGGGAGGCGAAACTATAAGCCCCTATCTTTCTCTGTGTCCGATTAAAACTCCGTAACCATAAGTATTGCGTGAGTGTTAGCAATTGTGAAAGACTAAATGATAGTTGAGTATGTGAACTTGCTGAAAAGCTCTTACATAGAATCTTTCCGATGTTATGATAAATTGCAATTGCTTCAATGACTGAGATTATAGTTTGTTGGTTCTCAATGAAGTTTCTGATTCATACTTGACATTGTGAATAGATTATTACTTGAGCATAAGAGATCATATGACAAAATATATATACGTTGCTGTTATAAGATTGATCATGATGCCCTCATGTCCGTATTTTATTTTATCGACACCTCTACCTCTAAACATGTGGACATATTTATCGTTATCGGCTTCCGCTTGAGGACAAGCGAGGTCTAAGCTTGGGGGAGTTGATACGTCCATTTTGCATCATGCTTTTATATAGATATTTATTGTATTATGGGCTGTTATTACACTTTATGTCACAATACTTATGCCTATTCTCTCTTATTTTACAAGGTTTACATAAAGAGGGAGAATGCCGGCAGCTGGAATTCTGGGCTGGAAAAGGAGCAAAAATTAGAGACCTATTCTGCACAGCTCCAAAAGTCCTGAAACTCCACGGAAGTTATTTTTGGAAATAAAAAAAATACTGGACGAAGAAAATACCAAAGGGGGGCCACACCCTGGCCACGAGGGTGGGGGCGCGCCCTACCCCCCTGGGCGCGCCCCCTGCCTCGTGGGGCCCCTGTTGTCCCTCCGGTGCCCATCTTCTGCTATATGAAGTCTTTCGTCCAAAGAAAAATCACAAGCAAGCTTTCGGGACGAGACTCCGCCGCCACGAGGCGGAACCTTGGCGGAACCAATCTAGGGCTCTGGCGGAGCTGTTCTGCCGGGGACACTTCCCTCCGGGAGGGGGAAATCATCATCATCATCATCACCAACGCTCCTCTCATCGGAGGGGGGCCAATCTCCATCAACATCTTCACCAGCACCATCTCCTCTCAAACCCTAGTTCATCTATTGTATCCAGTTCTTGTCTCTAAGTCTGAGATCGGTACCTGTAGGTTGCTAGTAGTGTTGATTACTCCTGGTAGTTGATGCTAGTTGGTTTATTTGGTGGAAGATCATATGTTCAGATCCTATATGCATATTAATACTCCTCTGATTATGAACATGAATATGCTTTGTGAGTAGTTACGTTTGTTCCTGAGGACATGGGAGAAATCTTGCTATTAGTAGTCATGTGAATTTGGTATTCGTTCGATATTTTGATGAGATGTATGTTGTCTCTCCTCTAGTGGTGTCATGTGAACGTCGACTACATGATACTTCACCATTATTTGGGCCTAGAGGAAGGCATTGGGAAGTAATAAGTAGATGATGGGTTGCTAGAGTGACAGAAGCTTAAACCCTAGTTTATGCGTTGCTTCGTAAGGGGCTGATTTGGATCCATATGTTTCATGCTATGGTTAGGTTTACCTTAATACTTCTTTTGTAGTTGCGGATGCTTGCAATAGGAGTTAATCATAAGTGGGATGCTTGTCCAAGTAAGGACAACACCCAAGCACCGGTCCACCCACATATCAAATTATCAAAGTACCGAACGCGAATCATATGAACGTGATGAAAACTAGCTTGACGATAATTCCCTTGTGTCCTCGGGAGCGCTTTTCTCTATATAAGAGTTTGTCCAGGCTTGTCCTTTGCTACAAAAAGGATTGGGCCACCTTGCTGCACTTTATTTACTTTTGTTACTTGTTGCTCGTTACAAATTATCTTATCACAAAACTATCTTTTATATACAATTTCAGTGCTTGCAGAGAATACCTTGCTGAAAACTGCTTATCATTTCCTTCTGCTCCTCGTTGGGTTCGACACTCTTACTTATCAAAAGGACTACGATAGATCCCCTATACTTGTGGGTCATCACACCACCGGCGCGGCATCCCGGTGCAAGCGACTGCTCCGCGTTAACGACACCACGGCTATCCTTCCGTCCGCCGCCCACATTAATGACATGTGGGTGCCGACGAACCTACTCCGGCGCTAGCCGTCTATCCGTCTGCCGCGGCTCATTGCCATTTGCCCGCTATATTAACTTGAGCCCCAACTCCCAGCCATAGCCAAAGACCCACACTCATTCTCCTCCGATCCCTTCCTTCTGTCGGCACCACTCCAACCATGGCCTCCTGGCGCTCCAAAGCTCTCTTAGACGTACTGTCGCAGGAGCAGACGAAGGACATCAGCGGCTCCACTCCGGGCGCGCTCCAAAGCTCTCTTGGATGTACTGTCGCAGGAGCAGACGAAGGAGATCGCCGGCTCCCCCCGGCCGCCCTCCGTCGCCACGACCACGAAGCCGGCGCGCGTGCGCGAGCGCAACCGGCGGCGAGGAAGAGTAGTACATGATAGGTCACCCCCGCTCTGGTCCCAGGAAGGCCACCACTCCTCCACTCAGTCGACGCCAAGCTTGGTGGGATAAACATTGGCGGCCGATTAGCCGCTTGACGGCGACGTGGAGGCGGAAATCTTCAGAACATTGTGCTCCGGAGGAGGTTATCGAGGCGGATGAGGAGGAGGCAAAGGCAATGGCCGGCTTTCTCGGGTTCATGGCCGGACATGGTGGTCGGGCGCCGGCGATCATTTAGATTAGGTTTACAATAGGTTTTAGTATGGTTGGTGCGAAATATGTAATGAATTTCGTCCAGTTTATAGGAAAAGTTTTCGAAATGTAATGAATTACATCCGGTTAATTTGAAATTTGCTTTGTTTGCAAGAATTTCGTTCGGTTAGTTCATATAGTTGTCGAAAGGTATGCGGGCAGCATTGGATGGCATCCATCAGTGTCCTCGGACAGATGCCGGTGTAAATTTGAGGGCCAGCGCTGGAGATGACCTAACTATCATGCTATAATTGCTAACAGTGCTCCATTATTTCGCAGGGAACAGTTATCCCTCAATCAAAATCAGATCTGCCATGTTTCGCACTCCTCCCACGTAAGAGTGTAGACTCTTGCTTACATAAAAATGGAGCAAGTGGATGGCACTGTAGCACATCATATCACTCAAACTAGCCTGCCTAATGCGCGGGAAAGCACCGCCCTCATCATTTTGTTCTGGATTTCTATGATCGATCGCACGAAAATGTTACGCTTTGCAAGTTCAAAAGGAAAAGGCGGCACACTTACGACTCGTACGCGTCGCACCCCCGACAGTCTGGCTCGCACGCCGCTCACCAGAGGGGACACGCGTTGTCTCGCATTTTCACTGACATGTGGGACTGCAATTGAATAAACCATCGATAGCCAAAATCTAATCGCTCAGCGGGCATCGGCTGAGAAGAGAGAGACGGGGGAGGGAGAAGAGATCGCCCGCCCGCCGTGCACAGACTCCAAGAAATATATATGGTGATAATGTGAGGTGGGCCATGCGGGAGTCCGGACCGCTTCCAAGCCCGCTTCTGACTGCCCTGGCCCACCAGAACCCCCCATCCCACCACCTCCCCCCGCGCGCTCCCCCTCAGGGCATATGTAACGCAATATATAATGTGTTAAAAGAAACGCAATGTATAGCTATGGCATGCAACCTCTAAGGTGGAGCCCATATGTAACATAAAATATTTACTCTCTCCAACCATCTCAGGCCAAATTTGAACAAATATATGTGCTACAGGGATTGTAAGTAGGGCCAGGGAATTATTTTAGTGCAAAGAAATGGCTTAGAGGCAGCCTCTTGTGTTAGAGGCGACGCTAGAGAATTTTCCCTAGAGGCTTGGTCCAGCAGTGTATAGCGACAACCTCTAAGGGCTTAGAGGCAGGTCTAGAGGCAGCAAAATGATACATTGTGGATGCTCTCAGATGCCAACTGCCCGCATTCATAGCAAGCAGTACCATGGTTGATAACTATACCATGGTTGATAAGATAGTCTTATCATAAGTCTTGCATGTAATTTAGAGATGAACAAAAAAACATGTGTACAATGGATCATCTCTTAGCCTTATCTTCAATAACTAGTTATTCCTAAAAACATGGTGAAACATATTGTGCTAAGAGATCATCTCTTGTCTTTTCTTAAATAAGAGAAGACAAGCCTTTTCTTATGATTTCTCTTTCCTCCACCTCATCATTTATCCTATGTGGCATCCCTACAATAGAACCATTGTACATGCCCTAATCCCGCTTAGGCTAGTCATAGTGGGGAGTAACTTAGACTAGTAACATGCATATGTTACTAGTCTATGTTACTACATTCATAGTGGGGAGTAACATATGTATAGTATCATGCAAGCCATCATTTATTAAGATGTAGACTCATTTTGTCTTGGGACGCGTTATGTTACAGTAACATATTATGTTACTCCAAACACCTCTCTCCTTATTAACTATATGCCACATAAGCAAACTTTTCTTGAAGTGTGTTATGTTACTTGCTAAGTTACTCCCACTATGACCAGCCTTATGTGGAGGAGAGAGAGGCATTGACAATGTCAAGGAGTGGGATCTGCAGGAGCCCGTCTCTACACGTGCTCCTAGGTATAAAAAACTAATTCTATAAAAAAGAGGCATAAAAAACAATTGTGTCTAAAAAAGAAAGATAAAAAACATTTGAGAGGAAATAGATAGAGAGAAAGTGAGAAAAAGTTGTAACCTTATAGTCAACACTATGGTAGTATTACATGAGGAAGGAGGGAGTGGTGCACATGCCAAGTTCACTGGGCTGCCGTGTTTCACACTCCTCCCTCGTAACAGTGGAGACAATAGCTTTCATAAAAAATAAACAATGAATACTCGTTACTCGTCCACTATATCGGAAAGAATACTTTCATTTGCCGACATGTGGGACGTCGACCATCCTGGTCCACTTGCCATGCACAAAATTATCTTGGTCCACCCCGACCGTAGCGCAGGCCCAACTTTTCCCACTGTAAGTTGGTCGGACGAAGGAACCATCATGACTTTGTTGAATTCCGCTTCTTCAAGAAAACTTACTGTACCCGCAGTACTGCTACCACACGCGAAGACTGGACGACACTGTACCACGTCATATCACTGAAACCCACTAGGCCAAACTAGCCCCCCTAGGATTTGTACTCCCTCCGTTTCAGACCTCGTTTGGTTCATAGGATAGACATTTTATAGGAATAGAAAAATCATAGGAAGTGAGATGACATGCATCTCAATTCCTGTAGAGGAAGAGATGTCATTTGGTGCATAGGATAGGAATTTTTCCATTGAGTCTAGGCTAATGTTTTTTTCCCTCCAAAATGTGAAGGATTGATTCCTATCCTACATAGGAATAGGAATCCATTCCTACAAACCAAAGGGCTTCAAAGTAATTTTTCCTTTGCAAATCCTATCCTATAGAATTCCTATAAAATTCCTACAAACCAAAGGAGGCAGAATGTATCTGTGTCGACTATTGTCTGATCGATCGCTAAGCCTACAATTTTAGGAGCTTGGGCTATTGGCCGATCAACGATGGATCAGTATAAGCGTACCACGAGCTCATCAGCCCCAACGTTTCTCTTCAGTGAGTGTTTTGCAAGTACTATAGCTCGCATAGTAGCTAGCCTACCAACACCAAGAATCATCAAACAAGCCCTGCTGATATGATAAACAGTTCAAACTTACATCTAAGCATGCCATATATTACATCAAAAGATGGTGAGGATACATCTGTTTCCACAACTCGGAGAGGGTTCGCATGATTCACTATCAAACAAAAGTAGCAAGTACCACCCACACAAGACAGTGCACTAGCCCTAAGCTGGTTTGATAACACGCATCGTTCTGGTAATTAAACACAATGCAAACTACCCTGAAGGATTAGCGCGACCAACTATTTCTTGTCATCGATCTCTCGGGCAATGAGCACAGCACGGACAGCGGCATGGGAATCGATCTCTAGGGCGATGACCACCGCGACATCAGAATCGATCTCTGGGGCGATGTTCACAGGATGGACAGCGGCATCGGAATCGATCTCCGGGGCGATGTCAACAGGACAGACCGTGACATCGAAAACGATCTCTGGGGTGTTGTCCACAGGACGGGCCGCGACATCGGAATCATCAAGGACGTCCACCGGCACCTGCACAACCCTAACATATTAGCAAGCACATTGCAAATAATCAAAAACCACAACTATGGTAAGCCATTATTTTTTACCTTGTGCAGCTCACCGGGGGATCCCATCCCTCTAGGGGCCATCTCCTCGTCCTTGATGGGGGCCATCACCTTGCCAGGGGAATACTGCTTCTCAACGGCGACTATCTCCTCAAACTCGGCCTTGAGCCTCGCATAGGTGGCCATTAGAGTTTCTAGGGTAGGCACAGTGGGGCCCTTGCTATTCTTCCAACTTTCTTTGAGGAGTTCGTCCGCCAACGTCGTCAAATCTTTGGCCAGTGCTTGTTTCTTGGAGTTCTTCGTCTCCATGGGTTGGCCTACCAACATGGTCAACTCGTTGGTCGGTGCTCGCTTCCTGGAGAGTTACCCTAGTGCTCCATGATCCATCAATGAACTGACAAACAAAAAGCAATCGGAAGGAAACCACAATCGCAATGAAAATGGGAAAAGAATAGGCTGTGAGAATCAGTCGGTGCTTCGCTAAAAGAAGATTCTTGGAATGAAAATATAGCAGCATCACTGATTCACCCACCTTTCCTTTCTCGATACAGAAGAAAAATGGCAGAAGTGAGTAGCCTGGAGTGAGGTTTTCTTCAAGAAAGGGGAGAAAGGGCTTCAACGAGCGTTCCAGTGAAATGATGGTTGCTTCGTCCAGTCCAACTTCGAGGCCACTTTACCACTGTTGGTAAAGGTGTGGGTTTTGTGATATGAAGGGTCATGACGGCCACACCGGGGTGATCGGTGAGTCTCGACTGTAGCACCTCGCTGTGATTTGGTGGATGGCACGCGGGCCCAGATGCTTTGTGATATGCTTTGATGCTTTGATGTTTGGTAGGGTGTATGAAGGGTGCATGAGTCCACACTAGCTTAACAAAAATACACTAGGAGCATGCATGAGAAGAGCATGCATGAAGAGGGGTGCTGGGATGAGCATGCACGAAGAGGGAACAACTATGCTGAGATGAGAATGCAACCAAACACACTGTGGTGAGCGTTCGCAACTACCACGTTCGGCTTGCGCTTGGCTCTTCGCCTCGCCTCATCGAGAAGACGAACAATGATGTTACTACTACTTCTACATTATCGAATCCAGTGCTGCATGTCCGTCCACCGCGTGCGGGAGGGATAGCTTGTTGTATACTCTATATTTGCTGCAACCTCTAACATTTACCCCACCACAAATTAAAATATATATTCCTGTCTTGACCAGATGAGCGTGCAAACTACAATCACCAGGATGACAGGTAGGGCCAGAAGATTATTTTAATAAAAAAGCATGGAGCCGACCCCAACGATTTTAAGCTTACAGGCACGGTACACGCTATCCTAGACTACTCTACACATGAAACTGCCACACAAGCGTCCGGGCTGCGCTTGGCTCTTCGCCTCTTCGGGAAGTCGAACAATGATGGAGTACTACTGCAGTGGAGGAGTACTACAGTATGCTTCTGGCCATCTGACACCGATTGAACTGCTGCATGTCCACCACGTGCGGGAGGGAGAGCGTGTAGCGAACGAAAGCTTCTCCTAGTCCTGCCAGCCACCACACTCATGGGCGAGGCAGGGACGCAGCTTCATTGACTTACTGCTCCTGCCTTTACGTGTATGACAGGTGGGCCCAACAGGTGGGTGGCCCACCTGTCATGCAGCCAAAGGCAGGTGCGGTTAAGGCGAGAGGGCATTGTCGTAATCAAACTTCTCGGTCTTGTATGAGTTAACGCGACACATCAAAGCACTACACTCGATATATTTCAATAATTTGCGTTTACCGATGCATTAATTACAATGCATGCATGCATGCCGTGACTCTCCTTTTGATACTTGCATGTGTTGATTTAATGCACCTTGCCAAATTTTGACTATAAATTTAATTAACCAAATGTTCATGCATGTCACAAAAAATTACGTAATTGAAAACTATGTTCAAATACTAATCAAACGATATAATTTTTGTTAACATGCACTAACATTTTGTCAGTTAAATCTTTGGCCAAAATTTAGCACCAATTACAAAGGGGCCCAATAAATATTGTACTCTCACATTTTGTTTTGAGGATACTCCCACATAGAAAATATAAATAATAATGCATGTTGGGGTAGCCCACGTTTCCGATAATTTTAGCCGTGGGCTTGTTCACAAATTTTACGAGGGGGTGGTTGTTCATTTAATGGAGGGTCTTGTACCAAACTTGAACAATACAAAGTGCGACCTGGCACACCGTAACACCACTTGGAATAAGTGGGTAGCTATCTCAAAAAACAATCAACAACTCAAAAAAGGCGACCTGGCACGTACACAATTTTAAACGATCGTTTTGATGGAGTGAAAAAGGAAAACTACCCCACTACGTATAAATAGGCCGGAGCCTCCGCGCTTGCTTGCTAGGGTTGCTCTATTCACACACTCTCATCCTCTCTAGATCTAAACAAGATAGCGGTGGTAACACTGTCTTTCTCCCTTCAAAAAACACTGTCTTTCTATCCTCACCGCTAGTTACAGATCCGGACGTATCCCCCTTCGCCGGTGAAGGGGAGGAGGGGCAGCGTTTAGGCCGTCATCAAAATCGAGGGAGGAGACCCACTGCCGGCCGCACCGTTATCTCTGGCCGAGCGCCGGCGCGGGAGGTCCTCCAAACCCTTCGTCGTTGCCCTAGTGTCGGCGGATCCGGCCTCCCGCCGCCCACCTATCCACATCCCGACGACCTTCAGGTATATCTTCCTTTGAAACCTCCCTAGCTCTACTTCCCCAACTCGCTACGTCGCTGCATGTGCGTCATTTTCTACCTCTCAGCCCCTCTCGATCGGATGGTTAAACGACACATATTTTTTTCTTCTATTGTTAGAGGTAAAGCTACTTCATGGAGTCGAATCTTGTACTTGGTTCAAACAAGAAATAAAGTGGGGGTGGGGGAATTTAGTATGTGCATCAGACTTGGTACAAACAGGAAGGATAGGGGGTGAAATTAGTACAGACTAGTCATCCAACCGGTCTCTTGGTCGAAAAGGGAAATATAGGGGAAACATTGTACACAGTGGTATGACCAGGACTAGATTTGCTATCCACACATAAGATGATTGCATGCATCATTATGATGTAGAGGCCGGGGGCACGCCTCCATTTCCAAAAAAACATAGGAGTAGGTGGCTAGAGTGAACAAAAATGGGACCAACCCAGATATGTTTCTTGGATGTTTGTTTCTCGGGGCAACAAACTCTAAATCACCACTTTATGCCCCGGTTTAGGTACATGGTGCTGGACTGCTGGTGCACCCACTGTCCCATGCCCTTATACCAAATATTTAGTTCTTCTTAATCTAATGCCCCTGGTAAAATGAAGCCATGCCACTGTTATAAGCCATGACAAGTTTAGCCAAATGTTTTTGCCTGTAATTGTTTGAGACTCTGACTATTTCCTCTATAGCTCTTCGTGCAAACAGGGATATCCATTTCACCTGGTTGCTGTTTTGACCTTTTGGTGCACTGCACAAAACACTTCTTAAAAGAAGTGACTTTTGTGTTGTTTAACTGGAATGTCAGAATGGAACACTTGGTTCATTTCGGTGGAACTGCACAAAGGGAGATCTGTATTCCAATCCTCATCATCCATATTGGCACCATAACCTTCCTTTAGGTAAGAATGATATTTAATGCATGTGTTCATCTCTATTTTGCGACTGCCATGAGAAAATAATGCTATTGTTTACTAGTACACTTGTACTCCCTCACTGACAAAACCAATTCTGAAATAGAAGGCCAATCATGTACTTGGTTTCACCAAATGGTGAGGAGACAGAGAAACAGAGCATGAAGAGGAAGAAGAAGAAGAAGAAGAAGAAGAAGAAGAATAATAATAAACAGTGCCAAGGTGATATTGCTGAAGCTGAGGCCTCAGTCGAGGCCATTCAAGGGTGTCAGGACCGGATTTTCGGGATATTAATTCTCCAGAAAATGGCCCTTGTGCTCACCAGCCCCAGGATTACTGTTAGCCGATGAGGCACCAACTTGATACAGAAATTCCAAGCAAAGTACAAAAATATGTAGTACAAGACCATTGTGGCCTATGAGTACAACACTTGGTTTCTAGTGGTTGATGGCGGAAGCGGATTGTGGTTCATCTGCGTCTATGGGACTCCATTTCCCACAAGAACAGCTGACCAGGATAACTCCTATCTTCGCGAGGCTGCTATCACCTTTACATGGGTTCCGGGGCTGTCGTCGTAACGCTCTTCTCCACGCAAGAAATCTGGCCAAGTCAATAGCCAGGGACAAGCCAGTGAGTACGTTTGAATGTACTCGCAAACATCAAGAACATGGGTATAATATATCACGGGATAAACATGCTCCGAAATATTTCATGATCATAACGTCTGTCACGAAATGAACGAAGTCCATGATGTACGCATGCGGGGAAAATATGAATATGCAATACGGGAGTAGAAATAGAATGCACTGATCGAGTGTCTGAAATGACTCCTCAAAAAGGGTGCAAATAAATTAACAATGCCGCAGTCGGGCGTCAGAGCGACACCACATAAAGGGCTTATAAAGAATAATTAAATAACAAGCATGCCGTAGTCGGGCGTCTGAGCGACACCACATAAAGGGCTTATAAAGAATAATTAAATAACAAGCATGCCGCAGTCGGGCGTTTGAGCGACACCACATAAAGGGCTTATAAAGAATAATTAAATAACAAGCATGCCGCAGTCGGGCATCTGAGCGACACCACATAAAGGGCTTATATAAGAATAATCACAGTGAATATCCAGGAGGTAGAACCGTCCCAGGGATACTCAATAATTCAAATAAAGTAAATGGTTAGTCCACAATAATGATAATCATAATCCACATGTGTCACAGTTCATAATCAATGTTCTGGTTTAGCAGTTTTTCCTCCGAAGACCGACACTTGACCCATCCCAGACTGTAGTCCTTAATCATGGACACGGCTATTCGAATAGATATATAATCTCTGCAGAGGGTGTACTCTTTACCCACGGGTAACGGATTTCTTTAGTCCATCGGGACTAATTCCGTCTACGGCCTTTTAATTGAAAACACGCCTGACCTGCACACACCAGCTTAACTTACCGGTGTCTGGAATCACCCACGACACCTGTCAAGCAAAACTCTAAGTGGGGAGGCTACAACCTCGACGTAGCATGGGATCACAAAATTTATACCGCGCGCAAACTAGGGGAGCTACCCCTTCGGCTACAACCGAAACACCCATGCCCCCTGACCGGATGACTGGCTTTAATCCATGGCCATGGGACCCTCATCACGGCCTCTCTGTACGGTGTGTGCTAGAAAGGGGTTGACAACTTACTGAACCGTACCCTACCTATAGCAGGGACAAGTGGTAGTACGAAGCAAGTATGGGGGTTACTGGAACAAGACTCGATCTACGGCCGACTCAGGAGGTTCAAGTATTCCCTGTATGATTAGCATAACAAAAATATTTCCATCAACAGATAAATTCACCACTCATCAAGCCTCACCATGCCATACCGGACATACTCGTCTCGACGAGGAACTAGGGACAAGCTCGTGTCTACCCAAGACCGCGACTTTCCCGGCTTCCTTCCAGTATGCATGAGAAGCTTACGAGGATGATTACCATCACCAGCATATCCATTGCTAACAGCAAAGCATCTCCAATATGCACCCATGCGTATGATTTTATCGTCACATAAAAATAACGCATGCCCCAAGTCAAGGTGGTGTGTAACCGTATCGACAACACTCCAAAAATATTATGCCAGGGTTCAGAATGCTTGCCTTCAGGTTGTGGAGAGGAAGTGTGCATTCCAAAACTTTTTTGAAAGATTTCTTCTCTCTCCATTTCCTATTTTGAAAAAATATCCAAATAACAAATTTTTTCAAAAACAGTACAAAAAGTTGTCCTAAATATTTTTGAAATAAATCTTAAAATAAACTAGATGAAATTTGAGAGAGGTAGGAAAAAGAATCAACTCATTTGGAGTTTTAATTTAAAAGATATAGCCAGTCAAAGTTCTGTTTTAAAATAAAACAGAAAAGGAAAACGTTTCGGAGGGGCTTACGCTTTCTGTTTAGCAAAAACGTATTTTTGCGAAATACGCTTCCACTTAAACACACGTCGGCGTGGCTGGGTCGCTGACAGTGGGTCCGGCGGGCCCACTAGTCAGGTTTGACTAGTCCCATTTCCCTCCTCTTCCTCTGCCCGAGCGGAGGCGGAACTCCGGCGATCGACGCCGGCGAACGACGACCCCTAGGAGCCATCCGAGGGTCGGGAAGGATCCGCCGCTCCAGGACGATCCTTCCGGTAGTCGAAAGGGCCCCGGGGACGGAGGGGATCGTCGGCGGCGAGCTTCGCGGCGGCGGAGGCTTCGGGTATGATTGGGGGTTTGGGCTGTGGTGGCTCCCGATCGGGCTAGAGAGGTGGGGCGGCTCCGCACGGTCAAGGGGAGTCGGGTGGTGGTGCTAGCTGAGCTGGGGAGGCTCTGTTGGCGACTAGCGGGACCGGAGGGCGGCAGCGGCCGAACCTGCCGGAGGTGGGGGAGATGGCCTCTTCCGGTCAATCCACGGCTAGGGGAGCACTAGGGGGACGGCCTGGGGTCGCCTGAGGGCTTGGACGAGCTTGGGGTCCCCTTATATAGGCGTTCGAGGTTGGTCCCGCGGCGGCCATGGATAAGAACACCGGCGACCGTCGCTCTGTAGCTGCAGGGCAACGTGGCGGCGACGAGCGCGTGCCGACGAGTAAGTGGATGAGCTCGGGCTGTTCAAGGGGGCAGCTGGCGCGCGCGGGTGGCTTGGGCGGCGCCGTCCATGGCAGAGCCCGCTGCCGACGCCGGCGTGCCGCCAAGGGAGCCCTGACGGCGGCGCTGTAGGGCGCCAGGGTGGCTCTGCGGCGAGGGAAGGGGCGGGCGTGCTGGGTGCGAGCGGGGAGTGGCCAGAGCGGGCGCGGGGAGGCGGCCGTGCGACGCGGCGGCTCGGGCGCCCGCACGTGCAAAACGTGCGCTCTGGGCGCGCCCAGAGCACGCACGGGACATGTTCGACAAAATCCCAGGGCAGCCTAGAGTGCTAGAGCTAGGCTGGCAAATAACAGGACTAGGTTAGGAGTAGCTAGGATCCTAGTGGACATGCTGGATGGGTCAGGGGCTCAAGTTCATAATGCAAAACTAATAACCATGCCAAATCTGCCCATGAACACAAGGTGTTCGACAGAATGCTAAGCGCATCTAGGCAACTCTTGGAGTGGCCAAAAACTCCAGATCAGGGTCTTCCTAGATGTAGGTGATGATGGCAAGATCTTTTGGGCAAAACCAGAAACTTGCTAATGCAAACTTTGCGAAACTTCAGTTCTGGGCAGCAAGAAAAAGGCCTTATTGCAGGCACTTAAAATCCTCCAATGGGTCCACTCTCCTGGACTTAAGGGTTTTGCAGGGTGGTCAAGAAGTAGGAAAAAGCTCAGGGTTACTGGAGCAAGATAATTTAGGGTTGCAGTACAAATCACTAAGCTGGACCAGAATGAAAATGAGGTTGATTCACTCAAATTTTTCAAAGAACATCACTGGGTTTTTGCATGAAGCTGAGTTATAAGCATCTACTGACATCTCCAAACACTTGGAAGAATTTTTAGGGAAAATTTTAAATAGGTTGTAGTGCAAAAATACCTACTGGACCAGATTTGAAAAGTTGATGTAGAGCTCAAAATCTCCAATAACCAAAAGATATCCTTGCATAAAAGTGATGTGGAAACATCACATGACACCCCCAAATTTTGGTGAAAAATTTAAATGCATTTATCAAATGGTTGCAGTGCAAAAGAGGCTCCAATTTCATGAAAAGTCATTTTAAAAGAATAAAGCTTAGGAAAAGCAGTTATGCAATTAAATCCACTGATAGAGAATTGTTTTATAGAGAGAGTATACAAGTCCAATAATACTTTTGGAAAGTTTCCACTTAAGGTAAAAACCCACAATATCAAAAGGTAATTCCAGACAAATGGAAAAGTTTAATTTCCTGGCAAAATTTTAATTAATAAAACAAGGTCAAAATTTTGGGGTGTCACAACACTACCCCCCTTAAGAAAAAATCTCGTCCTCGAGATTTGTTAAAAGCTGTTTTGAACAAACATCTCTCTTACCAAAAGAAATCATTTTAACGTGCAATAACAACGTATCTACAGTGAGAGGGCAATAAGTGGTGTAAAACCACAGTGTGGTATACTGGCGCCGCGTGGAAAAAATCCATGGTCGGGGAAAACGAGATATTTCTGCGTTGGATACAGTAATTTAGAATAAATTCTAAATTACAAAAATACGCTGGTCGCACCCGAGAGCACAGTGCTCTCTCTGGCTGACAGGTGGACCCGGGGCCCACTGTCGGCCTCTTCTTCTACCTCTGGCTCTCTCTTCTCTCTCGCGTGCTCTCCCGCGCTTCCTCCACCGGCGACGCCTAGCGGGTAGGGCATCTAGGCCGTACTGCGGTAGTGCGCGGCGTGCTAGCTGCCGGTGCAGCGTGCACTCACCTCGCGGGCCAGTGCACTGTCGGCACTGCTCGCGGATTCGCCTCCGAACACCGGCAATCGAGCGACGAGCGGCGCTGGTGGACCTCGCCCACCGTACACCGATCTCGAGCTATAAAATGATCGCGGTGCTTCTTTCTTCTTCCTCACACCTGGCCTCGCTTCTTCTTCTCCTTCCTTCTCCTTCATTTGTGTTTGCAGGAGCCCGAGACGAGGCTCTAATGGCGGAGGTGATGCCGGACTGGTACGTGGTCCTGGTGTGCGGAGGTTTGGCGACGTTGCTGGGGCTCTCCGTGCTCCTGTGCGCGATGATCCGGGATGATCGTCGTGATGCTGTCGCTCGAGTGTTAGCTCTTCGCGGTGGCGGTGATCACGAGGATTAAGGGTGGCATCAAGTGCTAACTGCTGTCGGTGGGCTGGAGCAACTTGCGCCCGAATGATTACTTACCAAACTCTCTTACTGAGACTGTGGTGTCCTTGGGTGTGATCCGTTAGGTGCAAAATGCGTATGAGGGTTTGTAATTAGCGCACGAGGTCGAGTGATTGTGGGTTGTGAGTCTACCGCTGTGGAAATAAAAATCTATGTCGTGAAGAGGCATATGCTGCAGCAACTCAGGGAAAGAAATCTCACTACAAAATTTATCGTGAGCGAAAAATTAGTTAAATCAAAATTAACAGCAGTAAAACTGCTCACATAATTGAAACTAAATATTTGATCCGTCGCACAGATTTTGGATACCACGCACAAGTTACAACACATAAATAAATACCGGGATAATAAACACAGCGGTGACGTCTACAATAAAAATGGTAAACGGACAGGGTCCTGAGAAAACGTCTCTGGTACTGGGGCACACTCCTCTTCTATCGGGGGAAGCGGGTTGACCAGTCGATGAACGCGTCTCTCCTGGTGAGGCCTCAGTGGTCTGCCAATAGCGATCCGAGGATTTAAATCAGCGAGGCTCTGGAGATAACCCATTACCCGCTAAGTCAAATGCTCCTGAGCGATAACATACTGGGCAAGGTTGGCCAGTACTGGATCTCTCTCAATTCGTCCACCGGGAAAAGATGCAACTTCTCCGGGTGCTGCACGACTCGGAAAATAATAATATCCTCGTTCGCTGGCATAGGGTACCGCGAATTGAAGACGAGCGAGCGCTTCGTACGCAGCAGCTTCAATGGCCATATGCAGAGTTGGCATGGATTTCCCCACGAAGGAGACTTCCGTTGGGTCTTGGTTTGGGTTTGCGGGAGGGATGTGCACCACTGCCCAATATTTCAAGGTGGATGGGGTGATCCTTGATTTGAGCAACTCGTACTGGGGTGGATGGATGGCACTCATGGTACTGCAGGTAAAGTCCCACAATAATTTAACAAAACTACCCGGGGTTGCGTCTGGAGTTCTCAGATAAATGCTGGGGGTCGGCATGGCAAGGAAAAAGGTTGTGAGTGTTGTGCGCAAGGCGAGGGGTACTTGGCAAGGTCACGAGGTGACCTTTTATATAGCATTGGGGTTGGGTTATTTACCGAGGTGGAAGGTAACTAGTTTGTCGGTTCTGTTCTATGGGGTCGGGGTCAATGCCACAGATACACATATCTCATACATGTGACACATTGCTGTGGGTGTCGTCGGGTGTGGTCTTGGTAGCTGCGCCCGGAAAAATGCAACTGTACGCTAGCATATTTATGCATGGCTACTTATTCCAAAAATAGGGGCGCACAAGCAGACATCATTAATTATGGTGATGCAGGATCACACAATTACAAGGCGTAGGAACACTAAGGCTCGATACTACTCGAGCGACTTAGTCTACTTCGTTAATGTCTAAGTGGCTGGCCTTGCGGACGTCGAGGCTTCTCCACGGGTTTCACCGTCGGGATTAGCCGGATGAGGTTGAGGGGCTGCAGGGTCGGGGTAGTGGTGATGACCATCGCGGGGGTTGTTGGCCATAATCCCGTTGGAACGTGTTCCCAAAAGGCGACGAAGCACTTCTGGGGACACCAAAGTATTTTGGTTGACGGCTGGGGCAGGCCGCAAGGACTCAATCGGGTGTCCGAACAGCACGACTGGGTTGTCGGCGTCGGGCTCCTCTTCTCCTCTCACCGGGGCTCGGCGAATCAGTTCACCACGAGCTGCGATCAGATCAAGGGTGATTTGATCGAACAGTTCCTCTAGTGCACTTACATAGCGCACCAGATGCAATAGGGCAGGATCCGTCTCGTGATCTCCGTTGGCAACCTGGGGCGGCCTACCATACCCGTCACGACTGGGGTAGTAGTAGAACGAGCGGCAGTTAACTCTGGGCGACAAGTGCCGGAGTTGAACTATAGCTTCTCGAGCTGCCAGTTGGATGGCTTGTGGCTCAAAGGAAGTTGTCCTCCCAGTGAACCTGTAGGGGCGTTCTGGCGACAGACCCCTACCATAGATGTGTACAGTGGCCCAGAATTGACGGCTCAAACCGCTCATGAGTCCTTGGTACACAACGTATTCTGGGGGCTCTTCTAATGCATAGGCACGGCGGGTGAGGTTTGCGAGAACGGTCACAAAACCTCCAAGGTTGGTGGCTGTGGTCTCATTGTGAACAATGGGGCCAGGCATCGTGGCTTGGTTTGGGAAAGAGGCTGTGATGTGCTGTGTTGAGGCTAGCGTGCCCTTTTTATAGAAAAAGGGGACGGAGTCTTCCTTCGCATGCTTGCGAAAAGGACTATTTAGGGGCCGGTCACTGCGCGTGATCGACAGGCTAGGCTGATAGGTTGGGCATCGACTGCCAAAAGGCGACGGGTCACTGTGTGGCTATCTTACACGAGAAGCTTGGCCGGGGTTAGGTTAAGATCTGGTGGTTTGGTTAACCTAGGTTTATCGACCTGGCTAAGATAGGATTAGCCAATGGTCAGCCTGGCTCTGATACCAAGTTTGTCAGGACCAGATTTTCGGGATATTAATTCTCCAGAAAATGGCCCTTGTGCTCACCAGCCCCAGGATTACTGTTAGCCGATGAGGCACCAACTTGATACAGAAATTCCAAGCAAAGTACAAAAATATGTAGTACAAGACCATTGTGGCCTATGAGTACAACACTTGGTTTCTAGTGGTTGATGGCGGAAGCGGATTGTGGTTCATCTGCGTCTATGGGACTCCATTTCCCACAAGAACAGCTGACCAGGATAACTCCTATCTTCGCGAGGCTGCTATCACCTTTACATGGGTTCCGGGGCTGTCGTCGTAACGCTCTTCTCCACGCAAGAAATCTGGCCAAGACAATAGCCAGGGACAAGCCAGTGAGTACGTTTGAATGTACTCGCAAACATCAAGAACACGGGTATAATATATCACGGGATAAACATGCTCCGAAATATTTCATGATCATAACGTCTGGCATGAAATGAACGAAGTCCATGATGTACGCATGCGGGGAAAATATGAATATGCAATACGAGAGTAGAAATAGAATGCACTGATCGAGTGTCTGAAATGACTCCTCAAAAAGGGTGCAAATAAATTAACAATGCCGCAGTCGGGCGTCAGAGCGACACCACATAAAGGGCTTATAAAGAATAATTAAATAACAAGCATGCCGTAGTCGGGCGTCTGAGCGACACCACATAAAGGGCTTATAAAGAATAATTAAATAACAAGCATGCCGCAGTCGGGCGTCTGAGCGACACCACATAAAGGGCTTATAAAGAATAATTAAATAACAAGCATGCCGCAGTCAGGCGTCTGAGCGACACCACATAAAGGGCTTATATAAGAATAATCACAGTGAATATCCAGGAGGTAGAACCGTCCCAGGGATACTCAATAATTCAAATAAAGTAAATGGTTAGTCCACAATAAGGATAATCATAATCCACATGTGTCACAGTTCATAATCAATGTTCTGGTTTAGCAGTTTTTCCTCCGAAGACCGACACTTGACCCATCCCAGACTGTAGTCCTTAATCATGGACACGGCTATTCGAATAGATATATAATCTCTGCAGAGGGTGTACTCTTTACCCACGGGTAACGGATTTCTTTAGTCCATCGGGACTAATTCCGTCTACGGTCTTTTAATTGAAAACACGCCTGACCTGCACACACCAGCTTAACTTACCGGTGTCTGGAATCACCCACGACACCTGTCAAGCAAAACTCTAAGTGGGGAGGCTACAACCTCGACGTAGCATGGGATCACAAAATTTATACCGCGCGCAAACTAGGGGAGCTACCCCTTCGGCTACAACCGAAACACCCATGCCCCCTGACCGGATGACTGGCTTTAATCCATGGCCATGGGACCCTCATCACGGCCTCTCTGTATGGTGTGTGCTAGAAAGGGGTTGACAACTTACTGAACCGTACCCTACCTATGGCAGGGACAAGTGGTAGTACGAAGCAAGTATGGGGGTTACTGGAACAAGACTTGATCTATGGCCGACTCAGGAGGTTCAAGTATTCCCTGTATGATTAGCATAACAAAAATATTTCCATCAACAGATAAATTCACCACTCATCAAGCCTCACCATGCCATACCGGACATACTCGTCTCGACGAGGAACTAGGGACAAGCTCGTGTCTACCCAAGACCGTGACTTTCCCGGCTTCCTTCCAGTATGCATGAGAAGCTTACGAGGATGATTACCATCACCAGCATATCCATTGCTAACAGCAAAGCATCTCCAATATGCACCCATGCGTATGATTTTATCGTCACATAAAAATAACGCATGCCCCAAGTCAAGGTGGTGTGTAACCGTATCGACAACACTCCAAAAATATTATGCCAGGGTTCAGAATGCTTGCCTTCAGGTTGTGGAGAGGAAGTGTGCATTCCAAAACTTTTTTGGACGATTTCTTCTCTCTCCATTTCCTATTTTGAAAAAATATCCAAATAACAAATTTTTTCAAAAACAGTACAAAAAGTTGTCCTAAATATTTTTGAAATAAATCTTGTAATAAACTAGATGAAATTTGAGAGAGGTAGGAAAAAGAATCAACTCATTTGGAGTTTTAATTTAAAAGATATAGCCAGTCAAAGTCTAGTCAAAGTTCTGTTTTAAAATAAAACAGAAAAGGAAAACGTTTCGGAGGGGCTTACGCTTTCTGTTTAGCAAAAACGTATTTTTGCGAAATACGCTTCCACTTAAACACACGTCGGCGTGGCTGGGTCGCTGACAGTGGGTCCGGCGGGCCCACTAGTCAGGTTTGACTAGTCCCATTTCCCTCCTCTTCCTCTGCCCGAGCGGAGGCGGAACTCCGGCGATCGACGCCGGCAAACGACGGCCCCTAGGAGCCATCCGAGGGTGGGGAAGGATCCGCTGCTCCAGGACGATCCTTCCGGTAGTCGAAAGGGCCCCGGGGACGGAGGGGATCATCGGCGGCGAGCTTCGCGGCGGCGGAGGCTTCGGGTATGATTGGGGGTTTGGGCTGTGGTGGCTCCCGATCGGGCTAGAGAGGTGGGGCGGCTCCGCACGGTCAAGGGGAGTCGGGTGGTGGTGCTAGCTGAGCTAGGGAGGCTCTGTTGGCGACTAGCGGGACCGGAGGGCGGCGGCGGCCGAACCTGCCGGAGGTGGGGGAGATGGCCTCTTCCGGTCAATCCGCGGCTAGGGGAGCACTAGGGGGACGGCCTGGGGTCGCCTGAGGGCTTGGACGAGCTTGGGGTCCCCTTATATAGGCGTTCGAGGTTGGTCCCGCGGCGGCCATGGATAAGAACACCGGCGACCGTCGCTCTGTAGCTGCAGGGCGACGTGGCGGCGACGAGCGCGTGCCGACGAGTAAGTGGATGAGCTCGGGCTGTTCAAGGGGGCAGCTGGCGCGCGCGGGTGGCTTGGGCGGCGCCGTCCATGGCAGAGCCCGCTGCCGACGCCGGCGTGCCGCCAAGGGAGCCCTGACGGCAGCGCTGTAGGGCGCCAGGGTGGCTCTGCGGCGAGGGAAGGGGCGGGCGTGCTGGGTGCGAGCGGGGAGTGGCCAGAGCGGGCGCGGGGAGGCGGCCGTGCGACGCGGCGGCTCGGGCGCCCGCACGTGCAAAACGTGCGCTCTGGGCGCACCCAGAGCACGCACGGGACATGTTCGACAAAATCCCAGGGCAGCCTGGAGTGCTAGAGCGAGGCTGGCAAATAACAGGACTAGGTTAGGAGTAGCTAGGATCCTAGTGGACATGCTGGATGGGTCAGGGGCTCAAGTTCATAATGCAAAACTAATAACCATGCCAAATCTGCCCATGAACACAAGGTGTTCGACAGAATGCTAAGCGCATCTAGGCAACTCTTGGAGTGGCCAAAAACTCCAGATCAGGGTCTTCCTAGATGTAGGTGATGATGGCAAGATCTTTTGGGCAAAACCAGAAACTTGCTAGTGCAAACTTTGCAAAACTTCAGTTCTGGGCAGCAAGAAAAAGGCCTTATTGCAGGCACTTAAAATCCTCCAATGGTTCCACTCTCCTGGACTTAAGGGTTTTGCAGGGTGATCAAGAAGTAGGAAAAAGCTCAGGGTTACTGGAGCAAGATAATTTAGGGTTGCAGTACAAATCACTAAGCTGGACCAGAATGAAAATGAGGTTGATTCACTCAAATTTTTCAAAGAACATCACTGGGTTTTTGCATGAAGCTGAGTTATAAGCATCTACTGACATCTCCAAACACTTGGAAGAATTTTTAGGGAAAATTTTAAATAGGTTGTAGTGCAAAAATACCTACTGGACCAGATTTGAAAAGTTGATGTAGAGCTCAAAATCTCCAATAACCAAAAGATATCCTTGCATAAAAGTGATGTGGAAACATCACATGACACCCCCAAATTTTGGTGAAAATTTTAAATGCATTTATCAAATGGTTGCAGTGCAAAAGAGGCTCCAATTTCATGAAAAGTCATTTTAAAAGAATAAAGCTTAGGAAAAGCAGTTATGCAATTAAATCCACTGATAGAGAATTGTTTTATAGAGAGAGTATACAAGTCCAATAATACTTTTGGAAAGTTTCCACTTGAGGTAAAAACCCACAATATCAAAAGGTAATTCCAGACAAATGGAAAAGTTTAATTTCCTGGCAAAATTTTAATTAATAAAACAAGGTCAAAATTTTGGGGTGTCACAAAGGGCTCCAGCAACGTCTACCTTACATGTGAGACGATCCTCCAGGGAGCCCTTCCACTTCTGCGTATTGTCCATGATGAATTTGATGCTACTGTTAGAGTAATATGATAATGTCTCTCTATCCTTTCTCACTAAGCTAATGAAGGTTTCACCTTGTTCCTACTTGTGCAAACAGGGATCATCTTGTGCCAATCATACATTTTAGTGGAACTACACAAGACAATACAATTAACTATATCCCAACCAGTGCTTTAACTCTGCCGGAAGTTCTTGCTAATCTTTTGATATAATCTCAGCACTGGTAAACAAGAGTGATTTCAACCATACATTTGAAGTGCGCAAAAATATATACTATTGAGTGATTCCAGTGAGTGCTTTATCATCTCTTCTGGGACTACATGAATAAGCTTTTTTGCTCAGGTTGGTACCGGCCTAAGGCCTTCATCCATATTAGTTTGCTGTCATCTCTTTTTGTATCGTGCTACTGTCATGAGAAACTCCTTTATCTTTGCACGTTAAAGTTTTGCAACCTATGATACATGGCAATGCTTTGAGTGTTGAGCTAATTGGCACTGATTAAATAAACTAATACCTCTCTTTAAGCAAGACTACCATGTTGCTAACTTTACCCATTAAGATAATGAGGGTGCTTCTATTTGTTAGTGTATGTTTCATCAACTAGTCCCACTATTACAGTAATCTCACTCTCTCAATATATGTGCTAACAGGGATGCTCGATTTTGGTGGAACTGCACAAAAACTTTGGGTGCTTCATTGCCTCGACAGCTTCCTTCATTTCCTGTCAGTCGCAAATCTCGGCTTGCTTCCTTCCTTTGCTGTCAATCGCTTGGCTTATCTCGGCTTCCAGTCAAAGGAAATAGTAATTGATATGCTGCCTCACACAGGTTGGTACTGGTCTTTATCCTGATTATTGTGCTTGTCATATGTATTGGTAATTTGGTATTGCGAGCCTGAACTCACAGGCAAATCATTACATTGGGTGATTTCAGTAGAACTCCACAAAAAGATCAGATGGACAGGTACTTATGTTGCTGCTATGTACTCCAAAGTTCACTTAGACAAGCATCGATGTTGACAAGAAGAAGTGCCTATATTCATTCGAGTATCAACCGGCATCAACCAGTTGTCAAACTCCAAGTATTAGGAGAGTGAACGCCAAAAATATTGCTTGGCACATAGCCCAAAAAAATGCAGTCCAGTCTTTGGTCCCAACTTGTGCCTTTTGGTTATCGGCACATATGGTAGCGAACTGTATGGCATGGAGTCTAAAGATTCCAGACAAGTTGGTTGACGCGTATGTTCATCTGGCACTTAATCAGTATGCACGCCAGGGATGCTCCATTTCAGTTGAACTGCACAAGAAAATTGGGTGGTTCATTTTCTCAACCGCCTCCTTCCTTGTCTGCAATGTAGAATTTTGGCGAGCTACAGGACCAAGATGAGCCAGTAAACTAGTTGGATGAAAGTAGTGGCCAAGTTTCTCAAACCTCCCTCGGCACGAGGCCACTATTTGAGGATAAACCTACAAGCATAGTTCAGATTGTCTGTGCTGCCTCTTATGTACTCGAAAGTTTACTTCTACAAGCATTAATTTTAGCAAGAAGTACCTCCGACTGAACACCATTTACCAGTCTGTAACCTAGGTAATTAAAGTTCGTCCATGGATGATATTGGTTGTGATCTCAATCATTTGGTTGCATAAACATACTGAACATGTGTATATCTGAATCTTTTTGTGAATTATCTATGAATATTGTCGTGTGATCTATCAATCATTTGGATGCATAGACATGCTGAACTTGTGTATATATGAATCTTTTGAGTTGTTGATTGTGAATGTTGGCTATGAATATGAACGTGTCATGTGAACCTGAGTTTGATACGAATGTTTACCTGTTCTATTGTACTTGTGTGTGAACTTGTTAGTATGTCTACCGTGGGATTTGTGACGTGTGGGTGTCAACGGCACACCTTCTTCCCGAGAAGAATTGCACCTGCTTTGTTAGGGTAGCAACGGCGCATCAGCTCTTCTTAATATGTTTGCTCTGTCTTCCCCCCTCCCCCGCTCAACCCCTGCCGTAATGTTTTCGGCCTCAAAACAAGCATAATGGGATGCATTGTTTTTGGGGCTTGATGAAAAATCGAGTGCCGGTTTCTGTAGGTTGGCCCGCCCAGCAAATGGGCTGCTGGTCCACCACGGACTGGGAGGCTAAAATACAAGTTGTATGGTGCAGAGGCAAGTAAAAATAAGCCATCGAGAGCCATCCACTGAAGAAAAAAAAATCACGTCTGATGTGCTTCTTCAGTCGGGCCGCCGGCCCCCTCTTTAATCCAGTTCGCTCGGGGATCTAGCTGGTACTATCATTTTTTCCACAGGGCGAACAAGTATCAGCTAGGCCTAGGTATGCGTAGCCCACGACATATGGAGACAGTGGTTTCAACTTATTTTTTGAGGTCCATACCGACCTATGGGCCTCCGAGCGTAGGTTTTACTTTTTCTTAAAGATCGGCAGCCCGATGTATTTTCTTAATAAAACGCAGATCTCTGTTCTATTTATCTATATATAAGAATAATAATGCTATGTCCAATTTATGTTTTCCCTTCTAACCACATTATATATATTTATATTATTACTATTATTGTATATTTTATAGAGACTTATATATCATTATAAAAACATCCCATGTGTTATTAACTTATAAAAGTAAATGTTTAACAGAAGTTGGTAAGGAAAATCCTGGTTGTTTTTGACTCACAGGTAGGAAAATCCTGGTGATTGCGTACAAAAGCTTGCGAAGATTTTAAGGACCAATGTAATAATAACGCGCTCATTTTTATTTTGAGCAATACCTTGCTAATTTGTTAATTTTATATATAAAAAATGTGTTGCAACAGTTTATTTTTTATATTAATTGCTCCTTCTAACCTAACATTATATATAGAACGAGCCCAGCTAATTCATGTATTTCAAGAAAGTGCAAATGGGCTGGGATTTCTTAGAAAATATTAAATGGGCCACATTGACGCGAAATTATTTGTTCACCCAGCCGAGCAAATGGACTGTACATTCTAGAAAACATGGGTTAAATATATACCACATTTTTGCAGGCTCACATGTGGGACAATAGGTCGAAGCCTACGCAGGGCGTTGTCAACTTGGTCAACAAATGATCATGACATCCACAACCATTGGATTTATATCCAACGGCCGGCATGCACCTTCAATCTCTCGTCTTCTTCCTCCAGCGTCGCCGGGACCGCCTGGTCCGGCCTCCGGTGGCTAGCGGCTCTGCTTAGCATGCATCGCTGCGAAGCACTACCCCACCGCCGGCCAGGCTATCCCTCCGCCCCTCCACACCTCATGTTATTCTCCACCGACTGCAGCCCCACGCCGCATCAGAACAGTTATAACCCTTGTACTCCTCTCAATCTGTGACTCCACTGCCGCGTCTTCTCATCTCCGGGTCGTTCCCGTCTGGGGCCTCGCCGTCGTCCACCGCCTCGCTGCGCTCGGCGCGGCGTGGTCAACAAACAAGAGTCATCGAAAGAGGACTGGAGAGCCTGACGGCTGGGACCCACGAGGTCCATGGTCGCACGCAAGGAAAGTTCCTCCTTATTAAGCTGGAAAAAAATGTGTCCTCCCCCTAACAGCTGGGACCCACCGGTTGTATCTTCGCACGGAAGGAAGTGCCTCCTTGTTATGCGAAAAAACTATTCCTCCCGTTGACAGCTGGGACCCATCAGATTTGGTGGCTGACTTGTGGGCCTACTAAGCGGACGTGTACGCAGGGCTTTGTCAACTTAATCAACAAATGATTCTAGCAGCTAGATCGTTGCGTGTTAATCCAACAGCCGTGCTCCTTCTTCAACCTCTGTTCTTGCTCCTGTCTCCCGTGGGCGGCAGTGCTGCCGCGCACCCGAACCAGTCAAGTTTCCCACTGCTCTCCATCTGCGACTCCACTGCCGCGTCTTCCCCATCTCCGGGTTGTTCCAGTCTGGGGCCTCGCCGTCGTCCACCGGCCTTGGTGCGCTCGGCACAGTGTGGTCAACATGGTCAATAAACAAGAGTCATCGAAAGATGATTGTACGTGAGAGGCTGACAGTGGGGAGGCACCACGCCCATGGACGCATGCATGCAACTGCATCCTTTTTTACCTGAAAAATAATGTTTTCTCCCCCTGACTGCTGGGACCCACCAGCTACATCTTCGCACTCAAGGAAGTGCGTCCTTATTACGCCAAAAAGAATGAATACTACCGCTGACAGCTCGGACCCACCAGCTATATCTTCGCACGCAAGGAAGTGCCTCCTTATTACGCACAAAAAAATGAATACTCCCCCTGCTAGCTGGGACCCACCATAGTGGGAGGCTGACTTGTGGGCCTACTAAGTTGACGCGGATGGAGGGCTTTGTCAACTTAGTCAATATGAACGATTCTAGCTCTAGTGACCGTATGATGTCCATCCAACGGCCGTAATGCTTCTTCAACCTCTGTTTTTCTTGCTCCAGCCGCCCAAACAAGCGTCAGCCGTGCCGCCTGCTCCTGCCTCCCATGTCCGGCTGTGCTGCCACCGCTGGCCATGCCATCCCTCTATACTCACCCACACCTCCTGTTATTATCCGGCGACGGCAGCCTCACACCGTGCTACCTCTTGAGCATGCGTTGGTTTTCCCTTGAAGAGGAAAGGGTGATGCAGCAAAGTAGCGTAAGTATTTCCCTCAGTTTTTGAGAACCAAGGTATCAATCCAGTAGGAGACTACACGCAAATCCCTAGTACCTGCACAAACAATCAAGAACCTTGCAACCAACGCGATAAAGAGGTTGTCAATCCCTTCATGGCCACTTGCAAAAGTGAGATCTGATAAAGATAATAAGATAAATATTTTTGGTATTTTTGTTGTATAGATTGAAAAGTAAAGAATGCAAAATAAACGGCGACAGAAATAGCTAGTTGGCGAGAGATTAATATGATGGAAGATAGACCCGGGGGCCATAGGTTTCACTAGGGGCTTCTCTCAAGATAGCAAATTCTATGGTGGGTGAACAAATTACTGTTGAGCAATTGATAGAAAAGCGCATAGTTATGAGAATATCTAGGCATGATCATGTATATAGGCATCACGTCCGTGTCAAGTAGACCGAAACAATTATGCATCTACTACTATTACTTTACACATCGACCGCTATCCGCATGCATCTAGAGTATTAAGTTCATAAGAACAGAGTAACGCATTAGGCAAGATGACATGATGTAGAGGGATAAACTCAAGCAATATGATGTAAACCCCATCTTTTATCCTCGATGGCAACAATACAATATGTGCCTTGCTGCCCCTGCTGTCATTGGGAAAGGACACCGCAAGATTGAACCCAAAGCTAAGCACTTCTCCCATTGCAAGAAAGATCAATCTAGTAGGCCAAACCAAACTGATAATTCGAAGAGACTTGCAAAGATATCAAATCATGCATATAAGAATTCAGAGAAGAATCAAATATTTTTCATAGATAATCTTGATCATAAACCCACAATTCATCGGATCTTGACAAACACACCGCAAAAAGTATTACATCGAATAGATCTCCAAGAGAATCGAGGAGAACTTTGTATTGAGATCCAAAGAGAGAGAAGAAGCCATCTAGCTAATAATTATGGACCCGAAGGTCTGTGGTAAACTACTCACACATCATCGGAGAGGCTATCGTGTTGATGTAGAAGCCCTTTGTGATCGATTCCCCCTCCGGTGAAGCGCTGGAAAAGGCCCCAAGATGGGATCTCATGGGTACAGGAGGTTGCGGCGGTGGAAATTGGGTTTCGTGGTGCTCCTGGATGTTTTCAGGGTATATGAGTATATATAGGCGAAAGAAGTAGGTTGGTGGAGCTATGAGGGGCCCACGAGGGTGGGGGGCGTGCCTCCCTGCCTCGTGGCCGCCTCATTGCTTCCTTGACGTCCACTCCAAGTCTCCTGGATTGCGTTTGTTCCAAAAACGATCCTCGTGAAGGTTTCATTCCGTTTGGATTCCGTTTGATATTCCTTTTCTACGAAACACTGAAATAGGCAAAAAAAATAACAATTTGCACTGGGCCTTCGGTTAATAGGTTAGTCCCAAAAATAATATAAAAGTGCATAATAAATCCCATTAAACATCCAAAATAGATAATATAATAGCATGGAACAATCAAAAATTATGGATACGTTGGAGACGTATCAAGCATCCCCAAGCTTAATTCCTGCTCGTCCTCGAGTAGGTAAATGATAAAAACAGAATTTTTGATGTGGAATGCTACCTAACATATTTTTGTATGTAATTCTCTTTATTGTGACATGAAAGATTCAAGATAAAAGTTTAATATTGACATAAAATAATAATACTTCAAGCATACTAACTAAGCAATTATGTCTTCTCAAAATAACATGGCAAAAGAAAGCTCATCCCTACAAAATCATTTAGTTTGGTCATGCTTCATTTTCATCACACAAAAATGCTCTCATCATGCACAACCCCGATGACAAGCCAAGCAATTGTTTCATACTTTAGTATTTCTCAAACCTTTTCAACTTTCACGCAATACATGAGCGTGAGCCATGGACATAGCACTATGGGTGGAATAGAATATAATGATGGGGGTTGTGTGGAGAAGACAAAAAAGGATAAAGTCTCACATTGATACGGCTAATCAATGGGCTAGGGAGATGCCCATCAATTGATGCCAATGCAAGGAGTAGGGATTGCCATGCAACGGATGCACTAGAGCTATAAATGTATGAAAGCTCAACAAAAGAAACTAAGTGGGTGTGCATCCTACTTGCTTGCTCACGAAGACCTAGGGCATTTGAGGAAGCCCATTGTTGGAATATACAAGCCAAGTTCTATAATGAAAAATTCCCACTAGTATATGAATGTGACAAAATAAGAGACTCTCTATCATAAAGATCATGGTGCTACTTTGAAGCACAAGTGTGGAAAAGGGATAGTAGCATTGTCCCTTCTTTTTCTTTTTCTTTTTTTTGCCATCCTTTTTTGGCCTTTCCCTTTTTTTCCTTTTTTTATTTGGCCTTTCCCTTTTTTTGGCATTTCTCTTTTTTTTATGGGACAATGCTCTATTAATGATGATCATCACACTTCTATTTATTTACAACTCGATACTAGAACAAAATATGACTCTATATGAGTGCCTCCGGCGGTGTACCGGGATGGACAATGAATCAAGAGTGACATGTATGATAAATTATGCATGGTGGCTTTTCCACAAATACGGTGTCAACTACATGATCATGCAAGGCAATATGACAATGATGAAGTGTGTCATAATAAATGAAACGGGTGAAAGTTGCATGGCAATATATCTCGGAATGGCTATGGAAATGCCATAATAGGTAGGTATGGTGGCTGTTTTGAGGAAGATATAAGGAGGTTTATGTGTGATAGAGCATATCATATCACGGGGGTTGGATGCACCAGCGAAGTTTGCACCAACTCTCAAGGTGAGAAAGGGCAATGCACGGTACCGAAGAGGCTAGCAATGATGGAAAGGTGAGAGTGCGTATAATCCATGGACTCAACATTAGTCATAAAGAACTCACATACTTATTGCAAAAATCTACAAGTCATCAAAAACCAAGCACTACATGCATGCTCCTAGGGGGATAGATTGGTAGAAAAAGACCATCGCTCGTCCCCGACCGCCACTCATAAGGATGACAATCAAAGAACACCTCATGTTTCAAATTTGTCACACAACGTTTACCATACGTGCATGCTACGGGACTTGCAAACTCTAACACAAGTATTTCTCAAATTCACAACTACTCAACTAGCATGACTCTAATATTGCCATCTTCATATCTCAAAACAATCATCAAGTATCAAACTTCTCATAGTATTCAATGCACTCTATATGAAAGTTTTTATTATACCCATCTTGGATGCCTATCATATTAAGACTAATTTTATAGCCAAAGCAAATTACCATGCTGTTCTAAAGGACTCAAAATAATATAAGTGAAGCATGAGAGATCAATAATTTCTATAAAATAAAACCACCACCGTGCTCTAAAAGATATAAGTGAAGCACTAGAGCAAAATTATCTAGCTCAAAAGATATAAGTGAAGCACATAGAGTATTCTAATAAATTCCGATTCATGTGTGTCTCTCCAAAAGGTGTGTACAACAAGGATGATTGTGGTAAACTAAAAAGCAAAGACTCAAATCATACAAGACGCTCCAAGCAAAACACATATCATGTGGTGAATAAAAATATAGCCTCAAGTAAAGTTACGTTACCGATAGACGAAGACGAAAGAGGGGATGCCTTCCGGGGTATCCCCAAGCTTAGGATTTTGTTTGTCCTTGAATTTTACCTTGGGGTGCCTTGGGCATCTCCAAGCTTAGGCTCTTTCCACTCCTTATTCCAAAATCCATCAAATCTTTACCCAAAAACTTGAAAACTTCAGAACACAAAACTCAACAGAAAATCTCATGAGCTTCGTTAGTGTAAGAAAACAAACCACACCCTTAAGGTACTGTAATGAACTCATTCTTTATTTATATTGGTGTTAAACCTACTGTATTCCAACTTCTGTATGGTTCATACCCCCCGATACTAGCCATAGATTCATTAAAATAAGCAAACAACACACGAAAAACAGAATCTGTCAAAAACAGAACCGTCTGTAGCACTCTGATTTGTTCGAATACTTCTGGAACTCCAAAAATTATGAAAAACTAGGACAAAGTGGATAATTTGTATATTGATCTACTGCAAAAAGAATTAGAAATTTATCACGTTCTGGTGAATTTTAAAAGTTATTTTCGTGAGCGCAATGTTTCTGTATTTTTCAGCAAGATCAAACAATTATCACCCAAGAAGATCCTATTGGTTCTACTTGTCACAAACACTAATTAAAACATAAAAACACATCCAAACAGAGGCTAGATGAAATATTTATTACTAAACAGGAACAAAAAGCAAGGAACAAAAATAAAATTGGGTTGCCTCCCAACAAGCGCTATCGTTTAACGCCCCTAGCTAGGCATAAAAAACAAGAATAGATCTAGGTATTGCCATAATGATAAGGCAAATCACGAAAACCCATCTCATATTCCCTACGTTCAGAAGCAAGTTTTCTTTTGGGCAAACAAAAGTAATCAAAAGGGCTAAATTTGATGGGACAAAAGTCCCTAAGATCAAGCTCGGGAGGTATGGGTTCCTCCTTTGGCCCCTTATATTGCACAACCAATTCATCATTATAAACATTCTTTTGGCAAAAAGTCATGAGCCTTTGTTCAAGAGAAAAACCTAACCCATTGTTTTGAATAGCAAAATCATCATTAAGTTCAGAGATTCTATCAACTAGAACATCGGTAGGAACCTTCTTTCTAAGGTTTTCATTATAAGCAACATGATCTAAAGATTGTAAGCGCATTAGGTCTTCTTGATTAAAAAGGATAGCTTCTATGGGAGGACGACCAGCGTCCACCCTATAATGCGCAAAAATTTCTTTGGCCTCTTTCATTATAAAACTGAACTCATGTGCCAAAAAGATAGTAGCTGCTCGCTTAACAGAAGAATGCTCGATGTTGGAAAATTCTTGTATACAAGGATGCATATGAATAAACTGTCTTTCAAGTTCAACTACGAGCAAGGATATTGCATCCGCAAGACTACTAGTTCTATGAAGAATAGACCCACCCATATGGGCAAGGCACCGGCACAAGTAAAGAAATCTTGAATAACTCCTTTTCCAATAATGTTACCACTACCGATCCGAAACTTTTTAGTATGTAAAATAGTAGGTTCTTCATGAGGATCATCAAAAGCATCAAAGTTTCCTATGTTATTACCACTATCCTTATCAATGATAACCTCCCCAGTTTCAAACATGATGGCAGCAAATCACACAAAGAGCGAGCGCACAAACGATAAGCAAAAAGAAGCGGATGGAAGAGGGCGAATAGAACGGCAAAGGTGAAGAGA
Source organism: Triticum aestivum (assembly GCF_018294505.1). Lineage (NCBI taxonomy): Eukaryota > Viridiplantae > Streptophyta > Magnoliopsida > Poales > Poaceae > Triticum > Triticum aestivum. The sequence goes on from NC_057799.1 coordinate 124,326,208, forward strand.
GGGAGAGGAAAATGAGAGGCAAATGGCAAATAATGTAATGCGAGGGATAAGAGTTTGTGATGGGTACTTGGTATGTCTTGACTTGTGCATAGATCTCTCCGGCAATGGTGCCAGAAATCTTTCTTGCTACCTCTTGAGCATGCGTTGGTTTTCCCTTGAAGAGGAAAGGGTGATGCAGCAAAGTAGCGTAAGTATTTCCCTCAGTTTTTGAGAACCAAGGTATCAATCCAGTAGGAGACTACACGCGAGTCACCTAGTACCTGCACAAACAATCTAGAACCTTGCAACCAACGCGATAAAGGGGTTGTCAATCCCTTCACGGCCACTTGCAAAAGTGAGATTTGATAAAGATAATAAGATAAATATTTTTGGTATTTTTGTCGTATAGATTGAAAAGTAAAGAATGCAAAATAAACGGCGACAGAAAATAGCTAGTTGGCGGGAGATTAATATGATGGAAGATAGACCCGAGGGCCATAGGTTTCACTAGTGGCTTATCTCAAGATAGCAAATTCTACGGTGGGTGAACAAATTACTGTCGAGCAATTGATAGAAAAGTGCATAGTTATGAGAATATCTAGGCATGATCATGTATATAGGCATCACGTCCGTGTCAAGTAGACCGAAACGATTCTGCATCTACTACTATTACTCCACACGTCGACCGCTATCCAGCATGCATCTAGAGTATTAAGTTCATAAGAATAGAGTAACGCATTAGGCAAGATGACATGATGTAGAGGGATAAACTCAAGCAATATGGTATAAACCCCATATTTTTATCCTCGATGGCAACAATACAATACGTGCCTTGCTGCCCCTGCTGTCACTGGGAAAGGACACTACAAGATTGAACCCAAAGCTAAGCACTTCTCCCATTGCAAGAAAGATCAATCTAGTAGGGCAAACCAAACTGATAATTCGAAGAGACTTGCAAAGATATCAAATCATGCATATAAGAATTCAGAGAAGAATCAAATATTGTTCATAGATAATCTTGATCATAAACCCACAATTCATCGGATCTCGACTAACACACCACAAAAAGTACTACAACGAATAGATCTCCAAGAGAATCGAGGATAACTTTGTATTGAGATCCAAAGAGGGAGAAGAAGCCATCTAGCTAATAACTATGGACCCGAAGGTCTGTGGTAAAGTAATCACACATCATCAGAGAGGCTATGGTGTTGATGTAGAAGCCCTCGTGATCGATTCCCCTTCCGGCGGAGCACCGGAAAAGGACCCAAGATGGGATCTCATGGGTACAGAAGGTTGCGGCGGTGGAAATAGGGTTTCATGGTGCTCCTGGATGTTTTCAGGGTATATGAGTATATATAGGTGAAAGAAGTAGGTCGGTGGAGCTACGAGGGGCCCATGAGGGTGGGGGCGCGCCTACCCCCTGGGCGCGCCTCCCTGCCTCGTGGCTGCCTCGTTGCTTCCTTGATGTCCACTCCAAGTCTCCTGGATTGCGTTTGTTCCAAAAACGATCCTCCGAAGGTTTCATTCCATTTGGATTCTGTTTGATATTCCTTTTCTGCGAAACACTGAAATAGGCAAGCAATTTGCACTGGGCCTTCGGTTAATAGGTTAGTCCCAAAAATAATATAAAAGTGCATAATAAAGCCCATTAAACATCCAAAACAGATAATATAAAAGCATGGAACAATCAAAAATTATAGATACATTGGAGACGTATCACACAGCAGCCGAAGCAGTCAACCAACGTACTCCCCTCCGCGTGGGCATCCACTGTCGCGTCTTCCCTGGCTCCGCGTCGTCCCCTTCCTAGGCCTCGCCGTCGTCCACCGCCCTGGTGCTCTCGGCGCGGCGTGGTCAATGTGGTGAACGAACGACTTCCGTCGGAAGAGTACTGTACGTGGAGAGGCTGACAGCTGGGTCCACAGACGCAGCAAGGAAGTGCTTCCTTATTACACGCAAAATAATTATTCCTCCACCTGACAGCAGGGACCCACCGGACGGGCCACCATATTTCGTAAAAAAAACGTTTCCCCCCAGACTGCTGGGACCCACCAGCTACATCTTCGCACGCAAGAAGTGCCTGACAGTCGGGACCCACCTGGTCGAAGTGTACGTAGCGTTGTCATTCTGGTGGCGAACGTGTACATACATACTAGTCGATCGGTCTGTCTGCAGGCTCCAGCGATGAACCATGGCCATGTAAGGAAGGGCACGTGTCGTAGTAGAGGCACGCATGTAGCATGTACACGTACGTACAGTGGCCAGGGTGCAAGAAAGAAAATACGGCCACGTACGTACATATGGGCGGGGTCTCGAACGCCTACTCGCGCATACGTACGGCCATGGCTCGTGTACATGGCTGGGTCGGAATGGAGAAGCTGCGTTGTCGTCGTGTTCATGCGGAGGCAACCGGCTGGGTCAGAACGGAATGCGTCGTCGTGTTCATTGGGAGCCAACCGGCTTGGACGGAACAGGCGATGGAAACGAGGCCTGGTGTACCGCAGAACGGAGGAAACGGCCTTGTGTTCGACCGGCCACGGTCGAAACGGGATCATGTTCATTGGGAGGGGTCTGGGGTACCACAAAACGGAGGAAACGGACCTCCTACGGTTGAAATGGGGTCCCTTCTCCGATTTCTTCAGCGACATCATGCACACCTTTGGCTTCCACCTCTTGGATTTTACCCCGAATGCGGTGGCGTGCATGGCCCTTTTCGCGCACCTCTGCGAGGGTTTCGCCGGAGTGCACCCCAACACGGCGCTCTTCCGCCATTACTTCTTCCCTCGGATCCAGACGGGAGGCGCCATTTCGGGTTGCATCGCCTGGATCCCAAGATCCAAGGGGATGGTGCCATGAAGGAGAGGTGGGAAGAATGGCGAGGCCGGTGGTGCTGGATCGAGGAGAAGGACCCACCGGCGTTTTGCGAAGTTCGCCGTGTGCCGCCGGTCCGCAGAAGCGATTGGAGCGACGTCGACGCCAACGACGAGAAGCTCATGGTCGCCACCACCAAGATCATGTGGCTCACCGAGGTCGGCCTCACCCTTGAGATGATCGGGGCGGACTTCATCCGCCGCCAGATCACCCCACTGCATAACAAGGGGAGGCCAGCCTGGCTCTTCACGAACCCCGCCGACATCATGCGGCTTCGCCCCGGCCTCGACCACAACTTCACGATGATGGGGCATGCCCATTTCTGCCAGCGGCTCTTCCAGCTCGATGTGGGCCGCGACGGCGAGGTCGAGCGGACTGGCAAGGTCGCGAGGGCCGCCACGAAGGCTGGCAAGGTTCTCAAGGGGCCTTTGTTCAAGCTGCCGACGGGCGTGGTCCCGTTGTGTAATAACTCGCACCGGTCCGATATCATCGCCATGATGCCGGACTGCAACACGCATGGCCCTGACCCGAGCTGGAAGGAGCCGGAGGACGCTGAGGTGCAGTAGTTCTTTGACACTCTGCACGAGGGGTACGTCAACGCCGACGCCGAGCGGCTGCTCGTCCAGGACACCACTCAGGCGGAACTGGACTACATCGCCACCAGGGCGAGGGAGGTGCAGCTCGCCGAGGAGGCCGGCAGCACTGGTGGTGTGGAGGACAGGGCTGCGACGGCTGCGGAGGAGGAGGAGCTCACCCGGTGGGCGGTGGTCGCCGGGAAAGCCAGCAGCGCCGACCCTAAGGCTCCTCTGGTTGAGGAAGCGGCCGACGAGTCGTCGGAAGAGGAGGCTGGGGCCGTTGACCCTCCGGCCACGGGGAAAGGGCGAGTCTTGTGGCAGGCCACCTCCGGCGAGCCGGTGCGGCCTGTCAGGGCCGCACGGCGGCCAAAGTACCCGGAGGAGGCCGCGCGTCAGACGAGGGCCGCGGCGGCGAAGAAGGTGGTGAAGGCTGCGGCAGCGAGGAATAAGGCATCTGCTTCTTCTCCGTCCACGCACACGCAGACTCCGCCCTCCTCCCCTCCTTCGACAGACGCCAACGCAAGGGTCTATTTCGATTATGGATCCCTCAACCCGAGGAGGAAGAGGAAGACAGCAGGGGAGGAGGCGGACGACAAGTAAGTATCTAGTTCCTTTTCGTTATCTCTGCCTCCTCAATCTGTGTCGCTTGTCTTAACTTGTCTTTGTCTTCGCAGGGACGTGGAGATGCTGGCCCAGAGAGTGAAGAGGGCCAAGGTCTCGGCGGGTGGCCAGCCCCCGGCTGGTACTTCGAGGGCGCCACTGGTGGTGTTGAGCCGCCCGGACAACAGCCCCCGGCATAGCCCCCAGTGTAAGTTCATCACTCTTCCCTCGTCGACATGTGTCACGGGCACGACACTTTGGTGCTGACCTTGCCAAGTACGCAGGAGGAGAGCAGCAGCAGGAGGAGCCGCAGAGGGCTACTCCCAACACGCCGCCCCCATCGACCACGCCGCCCCGAGGGGCGTCCCCGGCAAGGGCGCCAAGCACCGAGCCCAAGCACATGGAGGAGGAGGAGGAGAACTTGGGCGCCGGCGGCTTTGCCGCGACGCCAAATGTCGGCGGGGAGGGGACTTCTTTCTTCCGCCCCGGCACTGGTGCTGGTAAGTCGCTCGCCGTTCGTCCCCGTTCCTTTTTCTTTCAGGCTCTTGGTCTTGGCCTTGCCTCACTCCCTTCTTTGGTGTCCAAATCCCTCCTCGGTGAACCCAGAGGACGTGGACACCGTCATCGAGGACGTTGCCAAGGCCGCCGAGGCGGACGCCGAGAAGATCGCCGCGGAGGAGGCCGCCAAGGGCGCTGTTGAGGACGCCGCCAAGGGGCCCGCCGGGGAGGCCGGCAAGGCCGCCGCTGAGGAGACCGGCAAGGGGCCTGCCGGGGAGGCCGGCGGGGCCGCTGCCGAGGAGGAGGAGGTGGCTGATGACCAGCCTTCCTCTTCTGCTGCTTCCGGCTCCGGCAAGTACCTGAGAGTGAGTGACGACTTGTTCGTCCACCTTCCAGGCTCGTCGAGCACCAGGACACCCGTTGAGGGAGAGGTGTTTGACGACGAAGTGCTCGCCGCTGCCGGGCTTGAAGTCGTCGACGAGCCGATCGTTGGCGGCGACGGCTCGCAGGAAGAGAGGCTCCTCCACGCCATGGGCGCCAGCTACCGGAAGCTCCAGGCGCTCCACCGCGCCCTCCTGGACAAAGCTAAGTCCAGGACGGCGGTGGTGGAGAAAGCGGAGGCGGACCTCCAGAAGCGCGTCGCCGAGACGCAGGACTGGTTCCGCGAGGCTCACAAGGAGCTGAAGGCCGCCCAGGGCAAGCTGGCCAAGCGCGATCTGGAGCTCACCATGAAGCTGGCCGACATCGAGAAGGCCCAGGAGACGGCAGAGGGCTTGGCCGCGGCAGCCGAGGCCGCCCGGACTCAGCACCATGCCGCACTGAACTCCCAGGAGGAGGACCTCGCTGCGCGCGAGGAGAGGCTTGTCGCCACGCTCCGCGGCAAGGATGAAGAGGTGGAGAAACTTGTCTTGCAGCGGACCAGTGAGCTGGAGCAGAGGCACAAAGAGGCACTCGATGCCCAGGCCCAGGTTCACGCCGACAAGGTGAAGGAGCTGGAGGCGGAGCGGGACGGGCTGAAGGAGTAGGCCCTGAAGCTATCCCAGGAGAAGGACACGCTCAACAGTGCCCTGACAGAGGCGCAGGGCGCGGTCGTCAGCAGGGCCGGGGAGCTCTCCGAGGCCAACAAGTCCATCAAGGACCTCGTGCTGAAGCTGGAGGGCCTCGAGGGGATGCTCACGGAGGCCAAAACCCGGGAGGGGATCCTGGCCAAGGAGCTGGAGACCGAGAAGCAGTTGCGGAAGAACGAGGCCCTCAACTTCATGGATCACGTGGAGGGCGAGAACCGCTGGCTCGATCGCCTTGCCACCGTTGCCAACCAGGCCGCCGCGCAGCTAGCCACCATGGGGATGCCGGACGTGAGGTATGCCCCAGAGCGGAGCGTGAGCGCCAACTGCAGCCTGGCCCTGTTCTTTGAGAAGGTCATCGGTGCTTTGGAGCGGCTTCACGCCAACCGGGCGGCCTCGCTGGCCGACGAGGCCCGGAGGCTTTGCCAGGGTGCCATGACCAAGGTTCTCACCAAGGTGGCATACTGGTACCCCGACCTCGACTTCGACGCCGCGCTGGAGAGCTTGCCGGAGGATACTGACCTCGCGCCGCTCAGGGAGCGCATCAAGCCCATCATCAGCCACGCCGGCGGAATTCAGACGGTAGAGGGCCAGCGCCGAGATTAGGCACCCCGTTTCTTATCGCCGCTGCAGGTTCACAACCAAGACAATCGCTATCTCTAGTTAGAACCGCAGCAACAATTTAATGTAATATGACTCTGCAGCACTTTTAGTATCATGCATGTTATTTTCCTGTTCAATTTTTCCTTGTATGTCCACCCTACGTAACTGGGTAGGCTCGCCGGGGCGTAAACCCAGGGCGGCATCTCGGGGACGGATCCCCATTGGCATGCTGGGTGTGCTTGCTGCCGGGCGAACCACCTTACCGCCCTTAGCGCGGCCGCCCAAACTGTCGAGCTTGACTCGAGTCAGAGTCGGGAGCGTTGCCAAGTGCGGAAGGCTACCCCGCCACTCTCGACACGGCCGCTTTGAGCTGTTGAGTGGACTCGAAATAGAACAAGGGCGTTGACAATCGCGGGAGGGCCCTCTTCGCGTGCAGGTTTTCCATACATAGGCAAGATCTCCGAGGACGATAACCTTATGTATAAAAGGGAATAACTCAAAGCTCTGAATGACTTAGCTTTTCTATCACCGCACTGGCGTCCTTCGCGTTTGCAGGCAGCGCTCTTTTCTCCTGGCCGTCTCTTTCTTGGGAGCCATGGCGACGAAGAACTGCCAGGCTAACTACTAGACCAGATTCTCACAATTGCGCCCTCTACCTGGCGCGCCAAAGATGTCGGTGTGGAACGACACCTACGGGATCACAAGAATCCCTACTATGGTTGCCGGGGCGCAGGGTTGCAAGAAGAGCTGGATCAGTAGTCAGCACGAGGATCGTTTACCCAGGTTCGGGCCGCGAGGATGCGTAAAACCCTAGTCCTGCTTTTGGTGGGTGTATTTCAGAGAGTTCTTGAGCTCTCGAACTAGCTGTGGTGAGTGTGTGGTTCGAAAGAGCCGAATCCTTCTCCAGTATGCCATGCGCCTCCTTTTATAGTCGAAAGGGGCTGCCACAGTGGCACACAGGAGGTGGAAAGGCGCACAGTGCTATGAGCTTATCGCTCGTATTACAGGACAAGACGCATTTAATGCACTGCTGAGGTGTCCCCTAGCTTTATCGGGGACGGGGGCGAGGCCCGTCCCGTCCGTCGCTGCTCCCCCTCGCTTCGACACGCGCCCTGGCCAGCGATGCGTGCGGCGCCATGTAGGCAGGCTTGCAGCTGAGGTGGCGCGGTGGTAGGGTCTTCACGAAGATCTGCATGCCGCCATGCAGGCGCCTGCTGAGTTGGCCTGGAAGCTGCATGTTGCCACGCAGGTGCCTACCCATCTGGTTTGGGCTGGCAGCTGCATGCGAACGGTGGTGGAGACTTGGGTGGCGCAGGCCTGGCAGTGGCCCTGCTGGCTTCTTCGGCGAGGGCCTTGCTGGGGGGCCCAGCAAGGGTCTTGCCGTGGCACGCTGTCGTCCCCGGCAAGGATCTTGCCGGGGGTCTTGTGGCTCTCCTCGGTAAGGATCTTGCCGAGGATTGCTGTCTTCTAACCCTCATCTGATCTTGAATATGTCTTCACAAAGATCTGCATGCCACCACAGAGGTGCCTCCCGAGCCCGGGCCCCATGTGGATGATGGTGTTGGGGACCATGGGCTCAAGGGTGGCTCGCTGTCGGGTGGTTGGTGCGACATATGCCAAGGGATGGCTTATCATTGTGGGAGCCAATAAAACGTCGCCGGTGCCCGGAAGCGGGATAAGGCGAAGATATGCACGCCGGCGAATCTTACCCAGGTTCGGGGCTCTCCGAGGAGATAACACCCCTAGTCCTGCTCTGCGGGGTCTCCGCATGATCACTAGATCGATAAAGGGTAGCTACAATCGCTCCTAGAGCTGTTGAGATCAAGGGAGAAGAAGAACAAGGCTAGCTCTTGCTTCTCTCTATCTATGGTGTGTGTGCTATGCATGGGTGTTAACCTAGAAGCCAACCCTTTGCATGGGTGCTCCGGGGGGTTTATATAGGCCTACCCCCCGGGGGTACAATGGTAATCCGGCTGGGAACTGGTCCCAGCCGTCAGTGTCTACGCTCACCGGCTTCTCCGCCGGCTGCTGGGTCACACCGGCTGGTGGGTCCCGTCGGCTGCCGGCTACTTGGTCAACAGGCCGGCCCCACCGCCTAGGGTCTTGTCGGCGGCTGCTTACTGTAGCCGCGCCTCTGATGATGAGGGCTTTGTCGAGGTAAGCGTGGCTACAGTGATCCGCCTCGGAGGCTATCACTGTAGCCTCACCTCGTCTTGTCTCCTTAATGGGGCTCCTGCTTCGAGGAAGGGAGTAGCCGGCTTCTGGAGGCCGGCTATACTCTTGGCCGACTAGGAAAAGCCGGGCCCCCTTCGCGCCTCTCTCTGGCTGAAGGGGCCCGCAGTCCTCAGGCCGTACAGGAGTGGGTCGTGGATGACGTCGAGGCCAGCGTGGCTACAGTGCCGAGCCGCACGGGAGACGTCCCTCCCGTACGGCTTCCTGTAGCCATGCCCGCCTCGGGCTTCGGGGGTCGTGGGCCGCACTGTGGCCACACCCCGTCACGTCGCCGTTATGTAGGAGTGGTTGTGGTCTTGGCCGGCTCCTAGGAGTCGGCGTCCTTCTTGGCCGGCTTCTTGGAGTTGATGAGGCTGGGTCGCCTTCCGGGGGTCGGCTTTAGTGGTAGCCGGCCGGGGAAGGCGGCCCAAATGCTTGGAGTGCTTGAAGGCCCAAAGGCCTGATAAATTTTCCGAAGAGCCAGGGGTAGTCGGTTAGGCTACCCGTGGCCATTTACTCCGACAGTAGTCCCCGAAGCTGGTTGGGCTTCGAGGTGGAGTGGGGTTCAAGAAGCTCGATCAGCTTCCTATCGTGACAAGCCGGCAGCTGGGAGCCGGCCTTGGTCAGGCGCGCCGCCTTAGTCGAATTCTTCTGGAGTCGGGGGGGCGGGAATCCGCAGGCACGTGCACCGGGCCGCGGGCCGGCCTCGGGCCGTTGGCGTGCCACGTGGCCGGAAAGCCTGCCAGCCCACGCGCGTGACGGGACGTCGCCGCAGGGAGGGGGCCCGCCACGTCCGCGCCCCGGCCCAGGCGCGGATCCTTTGTATCCCGAAACCGCCCGCACGTTCCGTGCGGCAGTTTCGGCTCGCACTTATGCGTAATAAACGCGAGACGTGGGGGGAGTGGGCGCAGTTAATCCCACGTCTCCCCCCACGTCCGGCCTCTTCGGCCGCGTGAGGCTATAAGTAGGGGGAGGTGGAGGGCGGCAGGCCCTCGCACGCTCCTCCTACTTCCACCGTCTTCTTGCCTTGCTCGTTCTCGCGACAGCGCCTCGCCGCCGCGCTTCTTCCTCCGCACGCTCCTCCGCCGCCGTGCTAGCTTCCGCTATGCCTCCCCACGTAGAGCAGCTTGGCGGGGATTGGGACGGCTCCATCGTCCATAACGACCACATCGACTTCCTCCGCGACACCCTGCGTCTGCCCAGTGCGGACAAAGTGGAGGTCCGCCTCGCACCGGAGAAGGAAATCAGGCCGGCGCCGCGGGAGGGCGAGCGGGTGGTCTTCCGCTCGCACTTCCTGCGCGGCTTCGGCCTGCCAGTGAGCGCCTTCTTCCGCTCCTGGCTGGAATTCTATCAGCTCCAGCCGCACCACCTCACCCCCAACGCGGTGGTGCTGCTGTCGGCCTTCGTCACCCTGTGCGAGGGCTATCTCGGCGTCCTCCCCACCCTTGAGCTCTGGGGGGAGTTCTTCCAGTCGAAGCTGGGCACGCGCAGTAAAGGCATGCCGGCTCATATTGGCGCCTTCATCGCGTCGCGGAGATCGGGCGCCGACAACCCCTTCCCCGTCATCACGCTGATCCAATCGGTGAAGAAGTGGCAGAAGTCGTACTTCTACGTGTGGAACATCGCTCCACGGGGCGACTACATCAACCTGCCGGCTTACGTAGCCGGCCCACCGACGGGGAGGCTGCCCCAGTGGTCCTTCCGGGCGGTGACGCTGTCGCAGGGAGGAAACGCCGCCATCGCCCGCCTGCGGGTGATGGTCCAGTCGGAGGGCCTGACGGGGCCCGACCTCCTGGCCGCGTTCATCACGCGCTGGGTCCTTCCGCTCCAGAGCCGGCCTCATCTGATCTGTCAGATGAGCGGCCAGCTCGATCCGAGCCGAATGTGCACCAAGGAGATGCCGCAGCCCGACGCCGCCGACATGGTGAATTACCTCGCCAACTGCCAACTTTCCGAAGACTGGCAATTCGGCAAGGAGCCATATAGCCGTGCCAATCCTCCGCCTATGGTACGCTCCCCTCGTCTCTTTTTCTCTCTCTCTCTCAGCTTTGTCGCCGAGTTCCTCTGGGCCGACTCTAACTCAGTCGGCTTGCTCTTTTGACAGAGTCCTCTGCTTCGGCCGGCCGGCGGGACAGACGTGGAGCGCCGCTTCGTCCCCGACCGGACCGAACACGACCAGGAGGACCCCCGACCTGGGGGCGGTCCATATGGAGGATGCCGTCGAGCCGGCCGGTGGCCAAGCCGGCGGCGAAGCAGGCGGCTCCGGGTTCACCGCTACCTTCGACGACTGGCCGGACGAGGACGAAGCCGAAGCCGTCCCGCACCGCCAGCCGGCATCCGGACGCGGCGCGGGCTCCTCCGGCGCGCTGCCTGCTCGGGGTAGAGGCCAGAAACGTCGCGCCGCCCAGGGCATGTTCGGCAGCCGGACGAAGAAGCCCAGGGGTGGGGCGGCAGCCACCAGGCGGGAAGAGGCGGCCGCGAAGGCGGCTCGCTTCCGCAAAGTGGTGAAGCAGCCGCAGACTGTGTCGGCGTAAGTTCTCTCTTTCTATGTACTCTCCTTCTTTCTTTTCTTGGGTGGTTCTTGAACCTTCGTCTTCTTTTTCAACGGTCAGAGCTCCGCTGTCACTTGAGCGGGCGGCTGCCGGCTCCGTCGTCGAGTCACCAGGGGGCTCTGGGAGCACCACCCGCCGCGTAGATCCCCGCGCCGCCCTCCTGGAGGCGACGGAAAGGAACGCGCGGGAGGTGCGGGAGGAGCAGGAAGCGCGGGAGGCGGAGGCACGGAGGGCAGCCGCCGCCCAGGCAGCTCGGGAGGAGGAGGCGGCGAAGGCGCTCGCCGAGGCCGCAGCCAAGGCCCAGGCAGAGGCCGAGGCCGAGGCGGCGGCAGGGGACGCTTTGATGGTCACCCCCCTGCGCACCATGGCGCCAGGGGACGTGGATCCCTCGCCAGGGGGAGCCAGCGGTTCCCAGCCGGGGCTGGGAGGAAGCGGCGACGACGTCATCATCTTGGGGGAGGCGCCGGGGCCGACTCCTCCGACTAAGGCGGCCCAAGGCGGCCAGCCTGAGCCTGCGCCCGCACAGTCGGCGGAGGGCGAGCCGGCCACGGGAGCTGAGGTGGCGGTCCGGGTTCCGCCAAGTCGGCGTGCAGGGAAGGCCGCGTCGGAGCCGCAGAAGGCTGTGTCGGAGCCACATCCGGCCGTGGGCTCCAGCTCGTCGGCCCGAGACGCGGAGGCGGCCAGCGCTACCTCGGGGTGGACGCCGGGCAGAGGAACAGCCGTGGTGAACGTCGCTGCACAAGACGTCCGGGCCCGGCTCCAAAGCCAAGCCGCGGCGCTGAGGCAGTTCACCGACGAATTCCTCGCAACGCGGGCAGCCATCCGGGTTAGCATTCCTATCTTGTTCTTTCTTGATCTTGATTTCTCTTCTTGATCTTGATTTCTCTTCTTGATCTTGATTTCTCTCGTGGGGGCGCGTCAGCGCACCCACTGGGTGTAGTCCCCGAGTTCCGAGTCGGCTGCTGAGCAGGCGGCTTGGAACTTCTTCGAGATTTTCTCTTTGCTGCTTTTGTTCTCACTTCGGTCTTCTGTCCGTCTTGCAGGACTACCACAACCTCCGAGCGGCCGCCTTCAACTCCCAGGCTCGGGAGCTGACTCAGAAGACCGCCGATCTTACTGAGAGCCGAGGTATGTGACTTGATCTTTATCTCATGTGGGGGCGCGTCAGCGCACCCACTGGGTGTAGTCCCCGAGATTCAGGCCGACTGCTGAGCAGTCAGCTCGGATCTTCCTTGATGATTCCTTATTGTTCTTCTTCTATCTCTGCAGCGGCCAACGCCAGTCTGAGGGCACAGCTGGGGGAATCCCAGACTGCTCTTCGTGCCAAGGACGCAGAGCTCGCCGCCTTGGTGCAGGAGCGCGACCGCTTGGTCAAGAAGCTGGCCGACCAGGAGGAAGGCCACAAGGCTGCGCTGAAGGCTGCGCAGGATCGCGAAGCCACCCTCCAGGCCGAGTTCGAGACGGAGGCGGCCGGCTGGGCAGAGGCCAGGCAGACTCTAGTCTCCGGCTATGGTCAGATTGAGGATCTGGTTGACGGTAAGTCGTCTACCCCTTCATCCTTTCTTGCCATCTGCTACTTTGACTTGCTTTTCTGATTTTGGTGTTCTTCTTTTCTTTTCTTCTTCGCGCAGAGTACTTCCCTGGCTACTCAACTGCCGCCAACCAGGCCGTCGAAGCCCGTCGCCAGGCGAAGAGGCAAGCCGGCTTCGAGATCTCGCCAACCGCCGGCCGCTCGCTGGAAGAACAGCTCCTGGCGATCCAGGCTCGCATCCAGCCGGCTCACAGGCTGCTCCGCCGGCTTTAGCGCGCGGGATCGCAGGTCTTGGCCGCCCTCTGGCCCGGGCAAGTGGTCCCTCGCACCCCCAGTCGGACCGCCGACTGGCTGGAGGTGGCAGTCGGCCGCTTCGAGGCTTGGAAGGCGTCAGCAGCTCGCTCCGGCGCCAGGCGGGCGCTGGAGTTCATCAAGGCCTGGTATCCCGGCCTGAACCTGGACCAGCTGGCTACCTGGCGGCAGCAAGCCGACACGGAGCTGGAGCCGGCGCGGCCGGCCATCATTCGGCGGGCTTCAGCGATCGCCGACTACACCGACACCAACGTCTTCGCCCCCGAGGTGGACGACAATGGAGTCGCCCAGCCGGAAGATTGGTTCGGGCTGGACCCGGCGTACGGCGAGGACTCGGCGGAGGAGATCGACTCCAGCGACGAGGGCGAAGAGGAGGAGGAGGAGGGTGAAGACGCCGAGCCGGCTGGGGGAGTAGCCGGCCAGCCTGACCGCGCCTCCAGCACTACGTCGCGTGCGAGTGCGTCTCCTGCCGCGGGAGGTGGTCAAGCCGGGACTAGCTAGGCGGCCACTCCTTCAGCCGGCGAGGCCGCCTTCACCGACCAGCTCGGCTTTCCTGTCGCGCCTTAGTCTTCTTTCTTTTGTTTTCCTGTCTTGTTACTTTTGAACAATGTTTGGTTAAGTCTGCACAATTCCACCCACTGGGTGTATTCAAACTCAAGTTTGTTGCCAGCCTATGGGCGGCTTTATGTATATAAGTTATGCAATTGGTCTTTCCTTGTACTTTTGCTTTTTGTCCTTCTGCTTTTTTCCTTTGCCGCCCTCCCTTGGTTGCCGCCTCCCTAGTCAAACAGTTGCTCTACAATCTGTAGCCGAGGAGTGCCTGGCCGATTGGGGAGGGGGAAGTACTTTTAGCTTTGCCGGACTTAGGCTAAGTTTTTTAGGAAGCCGGCCAGCCGGCTGCTTTGACAGCCGGCAGGCATGTTTGGAGGCCGTCTCTTTGCTATATAGGTTAGTTGTTCCTTAGCCGTTTTTCGTGTGGGCGTCCTTTCTGTCTTCTCTCTTGCTAGTCGGACAGTCAGTTCTTTGAGCTGCGACTTTCAACAAGAGAGGACTTGGGAGCCGGCGCACTACTTTGCTGACTTCGGGAAGAACTTTGAATATAGCTCAAGGCGGCCAGTCCCCGGGCCGACTAGTCGGACCCGGTGCCGAACAAGAATTCAAAATGTAATAATACATTCATGGATATGATACTCGTTATTCATAGATAAACAAAAAGGCAGTCCCCGAGTACTGGTCGGGGGGCCTGTTGGTTTGTACTTAATACAAAAGGGGTAGCGTGATACATACTGCTTTTCAGCTGTAAAATCGTCTTAGGAGGTTTGCGTTCCATGGTCGCTCCGACTCCTTGCCGGAGTCGTCTCTCTTGCGTGCTCTTGGTTTTTGTGCGTCGATCAAGTAGTAGGAGTCGTTGCCGAGTGCCTTGCTGACGACGAAAGGGCCTTCCCAAGGGGCCGAGAGCTTGTGCTGGCCGGCTGTTCGCTGGATCAGCCGGAGCACAAGGTCGCCCTCTTGGAAGGATCTTGGCTTGACCTTGCGGTTGTAGTAGCGGCGCAGGCCTTGCTGGTAGATGGTGGACCGGCTGAGGGCTAATAGCCGGCCTTCTTCTAGTAGGTCGACGCCGTCTTCTCTTGCTTCTTTGGCTTCCTCCTCCATGTACATGGTGATCCGAGGCGAGTCGAACTCGATGTCTATTGGGATGACGGCCTCGGCACCGTACACAAGGAAGAATGGAGTGAAGCCGGTTGACTTGTTGGGTGTAGTGCGCAGACTCCAGAGGACAGCCGGCAGCTCTTCGAGCCAGCAGCCGGCCGATCGCTCCAGTGGTACAACCAGTCGGGGCTTGATGCCGGAGAGGATAAGTCCATTTGCTCGCTCGACCTGGCCGTTTGACTGCGGGTGGGCAATGGACGCTAAGTCCAGTCGGATGCCCTGCGTCGCGCAGAAACATGCCAGTGCGCCTTTGGCGAAGTTCGTGCCGTTGTCGGTGATGATGCTGTGCGGCACGCCGTACCGAGTAGTGATGTCGGTGATGAATGTCACGACAGTCGGCCCGTTCAGCTTCTTAATTGGCTTGGCTTCAATCCACTTTGTGAACTTGTCCACCGCAACGAGTAGATGTGTCAAGCCACCGCGGGCTGTCTTGAAAGGGCCCACCATGTCCAGTCCCCAGACGGCAAAAGGCCAGGTGAGGGGAATGGTCTTGAGGGCAGAAGCCAGCAGGTGTTGTTTGGAACTGAAGACTTGACATCCTCTGCAGCTCTTGACTATTTCTTTAGCATCCTCCAAGGCAGTCGGCCAGAAGAACCCATGGCGGAAAGCCTTGGCCACGAGGGATCTTGAGGCGGCGTGATGGCCGCATTCGCCTTGGTGGATGTCTTTGAGGATTGCCACTCCTTTTTCTAGCTCGACGCAACGCTGGAAGACTCCAGTGACGCTGCGCTTCACGAGCTCCCTGTTGATTATTGTGTATGCTGCGGCTCGTCGTTGCACTAGTCTTGCTGCGATCTCATCAGCCGGCAGCTCTCTGCTGACTAGGAACTTGAGGATGGGCTGGGCCCATGAGGGAGCTGTGACTTCTTCTGCTGTTAATGTGGCCACCATGACTCGGGTGGGTGGGTTGGGTGTTGCATTGGAGTCGACCACCGCTTCTTGTGTCGTTCCAATCCCCGGGCCGACTGCTGCAGTCCCCGGGCCGGGTTCTGAAGTCCCTGGGCCGGGTGCGACTACGTCAGTCCTCGGGGCAGTCGTCGAAGTCCCCGTGCCGCCTGTGGGGTTTCTTGAGCCGGATCCGGCTGTTTCCGACGCAGGCGGTACGAAGATGGAATCCGACTCTGGAGACGGCTTGATGGACGGCTTGAGGAGGCGCTGGAGGGAGACGCCAGTCGGTATGGCTTGTCGGGTGGAGCCGATCCGTGCTAGGGCATCTGCTTGGTCGTTGTCGGCCCTTGGCACGTGAAGGAACTCGCACCCTTCGAAGTATCCGCTCATCTGCTGGACGAGGAAACGGTAGCTCGCCATGTTCGCGTCCTTGGCGTCCCAGTCGCCAGATGATTGCTGGACCACCAAGTCTGAGTCGCCGTAGCATAGGATCCGGCGTATGCCGAGTTCTTTGGCTAGCCGGAGCCCATGTACGAGCGCCTCGTACTCGGCCACGTTGTTGGAGGCGGCGAAGTGGATCTGCAGCGTGTACTTGAGCTTGTCGCCTTTGGGAGAGGTGAGGACGATGCCGGCTCCCAAGCCGGTGCGCATCTTGGACCCGTCAAAGTGCATCCGCCAATGGGTAGAGTCGGGAGCCGGCGGTAAGTACTGGGTCTCGGCCCAGTCGATGAGGAAGTCGGCCAATGCTTGCGACTTGATGGCGGTGCGGGGTTGATAGAAAATCGTGTAGGGCGCCAAGGCAATGGCCCATTTGGCCACCCGGCCGGATGCATCCCGGCTGCCTATGATCTCGGCAAGCGGGGCAGTGCACACGACCGTGATGGGGTGCTCTTGGAAGTAGGGCTTCAATTTCTTGGCAGCGAAGTACACCCCATAGCACATCTTCTGGTAGTGCGGGTAGTTTTGCTTTGAGCTGGACAGTACTTCGCTGAGATAGTAGACCGGCCTCTGGACCAGCTGGGCTCGGCCTTCCTCCAGGCGCTGGACCACAACAACAGTGCTGACGACTCGGCTTGTCGCGGTGATGTAGAGGAGCATGGGCTCCTTCTCAGTCAGCGCGGCCAGGACAGGCGGAGTGGTCAACATTTTCTTCAACTCATGGAAGGCTTGGTCGGCTTGATCATTCCACTCAAAGTGAGTGGACTTCTTCATGAGTCGGTACAGGGGGAGAGCCTTTTCTCCTAGTCGGCTGATAAAACGGTTCAGGGAGGCTAAGCAGCCAGTGAACTTCTGCACATCTCGCTGCTTGGTGGGAATCTCCATCCTCTCGATGGCCTTGATCTTGACAGGGTTGCACTCAATGCCGCGTTCGGAGACCAGGAAGCCTAGCAGCTGGCCGGCTGGCACTCCGAACACGCACTTCTCGGGGTTAAGCTTGATCTGGAATCGGCGCAAGTTGGCAAATGTTTCCTTCAGGTCTTCCAGCAAGGTACCGCGCTTCTCTGTCTTCACCACAATGTCGTCTACGTAGACGTGGGCATTTCTGCCGAGTTGTTTCAAGAGACATTTCTGCATGCAACGCTGAAAAGTGGCACCGGCATTTCTCAAGCCGAATGTCATTGTCAGGTAGCAGAAAGCTCCAAAGGGTGTAATGAAGGCAGTCTTCAGGCGGTCAGCCGGGTCCAACTTGATCTGATGATACCCTGAGTATGCATCCAAAAAACTTAACAGCTCGCATCCGGCTGTGGAGTCTATCACTTGGTCAATCCGTGGCAAAGCAAACGGATCCTTTGGGCAGGCCTTGTTCAAACTTGTGTAGTCTATACACATGCGCCACTTGTTATTATTCTTCAAAACCAGAACTGGATTGGCAAGCCATTCTGGAAAGAACACTTCCATGATGAAGCCGGCTGCAAGGAGCCGGGCTATCTCTTCTCCAACGATTCTTCGCTTCTCTTCTGATAGTCGGCGGAGGGGTTGCTTGACCAGCTTCGCATCAACTCGGACATGTAATTTGTGCTCGGCGAAATCCTTCGGGACACCCATGTCCTTTGGGGACCATGCAAAGATGTCTCGATTCTCACGGAGGAAGTCGACGAGCTCGCCTTCCTATTTACTGTCCAAGTTCGCCCCAATCACGGCGAACCTCTCCGGGTGCTCCGGGTCTAGAGGTATCTTCTTCGTCTCTTTGGCAGGCTGGAAGGAGCCCTGTGCATCACAGTCCTTGGGGTTGGGGGACAAGGCCGGCTGCTTGCCGGCCATGGCCACAACCCGCTCCAACATCTTCTTCTCTTCGGCCACCACGAGGGACTTGGCCAGCCGGCTGCTGGCCATGGCAAACTCGATGGACTTCTTGTAGTCGCCGGCTACCGTGATGATCCCCTTCGAGCTCGGCATCTTCATCTTCAGGTAGGCGTAGTGGGGCACAACCATGAATTTGGCCAAGGCAGGTCGGCCAAGTAGTGCATGATAGGGGCTCTCCAAGTCCACCACCTCGAACCATATTGCTTCCCGGCGAAAGTGATCTTTGTCTCTAAAGAGAACATCCATCTTGATCTTGCCGATTGGAGAGCAAGATAGGCCGGGTACGATACCATGGAAAACGGTGCGGCTCGGCATGAGCTGCTTCGCTTTGATGTTCAGCTTGTCCATGGTATCGCGGTACAGTATGTTGATACTTTCCGCCGTCTATCAGGACGCGGGAAAATATGGCAGCTCGCCTCTCCGTCGCAAGGGTGACGTCCAAGACCATAGCATAGGAGCCAGGCGAAGGCATCACCTCTGGGTGGTCGGCCTAGCTCCAGCTGATGGGCTTTTCCGACCAGTGCATGAACTCGGCGGTGCTAGAGGCGACTGCGTTTACTTCTTGGTGCTGCCGGCGTCGGCTGCGCTTGTCGTCGACTTGACTTGTGAAGACGACGTAGGCGTCGTGCGCTTCGGGGAACTCGTCTTGGATGGCGCCGACTGCCGGCCGGGCCGCCGGCTGCTGGGGAGCTGGAGGCGGCGGGCCGGGGGGCGGAGGCGGCACCATCCCTTCGCCCTTGGTGATGCGGGTGAGCCAGTGGCATTTCCGTGTCGTATGATTGGACGGCTTCGCGCCGCTGTGGAATTTGCAGGGAGCATTGAGTGCTTGTTCGTAGGAGAAAGACGGCTGCCAGGGCGGCCGGCCACCCTTCTTCTTGGGAGCGGGCCGCTCTTCGGGCTGCTCGTCTTCAACTGTGGCCACCGGCCGACTGGAGGAAGTCGGCATGGGGCCCTTGCGCTTGTGGTCGTTCTTGTAGGGGCGCCGGTTAGGGTCGCCAGCCGGCGTCTTGGGAGCCGGAGCAACTACCTTCCCCGAGGCGTCCACTCGTAGCTCGGTCTTCATGGAGGAGTCGGCAGTGGCATACTTGTCGGCGGTGATCAGCAACTCATCGAGGGTAGCCGGCTCGTCGCAGAGGAGTCGGTGCTTGAGGAGGGTGCCCTCTCGGCACCCGGCAGTGAAATACTCAATGGCCTGGACCTCGTGCACTCCCTCGCAGGAGTTGCGGAGCTCGGCCCATCGCGTGAGGTAGTCGCGGGTCGACTCGTTGGGCCCCTGGACGCAGAGGGAGAGCTGGCGAGGCTTGGGAGGCCGCTTGTAGGTGCTGGTGAAGTTGCGGACGAAAACTTCGGTGAAGTCCAGCCAGCTGTTGATGCTGTAGGGCTTGAGGCTGTTGAGCCATGTGCGCGCCGTGCCTTGCAGCATCAAGGGGACGTACTTCACGGCGACGCGCCGATTGCCGTTGGCGATGCTGACGGCTGTGGAGTAGTCGATGAGCCAATCTTCCGGCTTCACCGAGCCGTTGTACTTGGGTGTGTCTCTGGGGAGCGAGAACCCTTTGGGGAAGGGCTCGTCGCGGATGCGGGGGCCAAAGCATGGCGGGCCGACATCGTCTTCTTCTTCTAGCGCCAAGGATCGAGCCAGGCGGTCGATCCTGTGGCGGGCGTCGTTTTCGCCGACTCCTTCTCGGCGGCCGAGTCGGTCGCCAAGAGTCGGATGGGTGACAGGCGGTGGAGTGAGGCGTCTTTCTCTTCGAGGCGGGGGAGGAGGCAGGTTTCCCTGGTGCTCTACAGCTCGAGGGCGGCCATCCGCGTCGCGCTCGATGGTAATGCGAGTCCGGCTGCGGCTGGCAGCCGGCTCCTTGTCTTTCTTCTGGCACGCGCCACTCGCAGTCGGCGAGCGGGACGTCGCGGCGTGCTCCCGGCGCGGGGGATGGCTATCAGCTCGGGCGCCGGCTTCATGCCGTTCTGCAGCCGCGTCGATCAGCTGCTGGATCCGTCTTGTCATGTAAGGGAGCTCATCGGCTCCCAGCCCATTGAGCTCCTCTGCTGCCGCCTGAGCAGCTCGCAGAGCGGGGTGGCGTAGATGGGGCGA
This sequence comes from Triticum aestivum, assembly GCF_018294505.1. Taxonomy (NCBI): domain Eukaryota; kingdom Viridiplantae; phylum Streptophyta; class Magnoliopsida; order Poales; family Poaceae; genus Triticum; species Triticum aestivum. Next base: position 124,346,001 of record NC_057799.1, read on the forward strand.
TCTGCGCCCAGCATGCTGGCAACGGCTGCGCCGCGCTTCTGGACGAAGCCGGCTCGGCTCGGGCCGCTAGGCGGCGGCGTCCTGAAGGCGGCGCGGTCGACTTCGCGCTGGTGGGCCTCGGTGAGGCGCCTCATCGAGGCTATCGTCTTGCCCTCCGCGATGAGGGCAAGGCGGCGTGCCTCCAGGGTCTCGGCGTCGGCGTCGACCGGGATGGGGACGGAGAGGTCGTGCATCGCCGCTTGCTGAGCGTCGCGGGCGTTCTCGCCCGAGTTGGAGACGTGGCTGATGACCAGCACTTCGGTGACAGCGCTACTGCCGCTGTCAGCTCGAGGGAGGGGGTCGTCGAAGACCACCACGTCAGAGGGGTAGGCGTCGAGCGACGCGGTGTCGGAGTCGATGAGCATCGGGTCGGTGGAGCCGACCGACTCCATGTCCGCAGCGGGCTCGCTGGAGACGTGAAGTTGGTCGAGGAGGCTGACGAGGCGGCTCTCGGGGTAGTCGGTGCCTGCGTCGGATGCAGGCTCGTCGGAGATGCGAGTCTCGCCGAGCAGATCGGCGAGGCGGCTCGCTGCGCAGGCGTCGTCGACGCCTTGCAGCGCGTCGAGGCAAACGCCATCGGGCGCAGCAGGCTGGCTGCGCTCGCGGGGGAGGAAGAGGGTTCCCGTCCAGAACAGGTCTCCGGACGACGGTGCACCTAGCCCCACGGTGGGCGCCAAATGTCGGGTGGTTGGTGCGACATATGCCAAGGGATGGCTTATCATTGTGGGAGCCAATAAAACGTCGCCGGTGCCCGGAAGCGGGATAAGGCGAAGACATGCACGCCGGCGAATCTTACCCAGGTTCGGGGCTCTCCGAGGAGATAACACCCCTAGTCCTGCTCTGCGGGGTCTCCGCATGATCACTAGATCGATAAAGGGTAGCTACAATTGCTCCTAGAGCTGTTGAGATCAAGGGAGAAGAAGAACAAGGCTAGCTCTTGCTTCTCTCTATCTATGGTGTGTGTGCTATGCATGGGTGTTAACCTAGAAGCCAACCCTTTGCATGGGTGCTCCGGGGGGTTTATATAGGCCTACCCCCCGGGGGTACAATGGTAATCCGGCTGGGAACTGGTCCCAGCCGTCAGTGTCTACGCTCACCGGCTTCTCCGCCGGCTGCTGGGTCACACCGGCTGGTGGGTCCCGTCGGCTGCCGGCTACTTGGTCAACAGGCCGGCCCCACCGCCTAGGGTCTTGTCGGCGGCTGCTTACTGTAGCCGCGCCTCTGATGATGAGGGCTTTGTCGAGGTAAGCGTGGCTACAGTGATCCGCCTCGGAGGCTATCACTGTAGCCTCACCTCGTCTTGTCTCCTTAATGGGGCTCCTGCTTCGAGGAAGGGAGTAGCCGGCTTCTGGAGGCCGGCTATACTCTTGGCCGACTAGGAAAAGCCGGGCCCCCTTCGCACCTCTCTCTGGCTGAAGGGGCCCGCAGTCCTCAGGCCGTACAGGAGTGGGTCGTGGATGACGTCGAGGCCAGCGTGGCTACAGTGCCGAGCCGCACGGGAGACGTCCCTCCCGTACGGCCTCCTGTAGCCATGCCCGCCTCGGGCTTCAGGGGTCGTGGGCCGCACTGTGGCCACACCCCGTCACGTCGCCGTTATGTAGGAGTGGTTGTGGTCTTGGCCGGCTCCTAGGAGTCGGCGTCCTTCTTGGCCGGCTTCTTGGAGTCGGTGAGGCTGGGTCGCCTTCCGGGGGTCGGCTTTAGTGATAGCCGGCCGGGGAAGGCGGCCCAAATGCTTGGAGTGCTTGAAGGCCCAAAGGCCTGATAAATTTTCCGAAGAGCCAGGGATAGTCGGTTAGGCTACCCGTGGCCATTTACTCCGACACTTGCTCTGTTGGTGTGGGGCGAGCTGCCCCGGCAAGGGTCTTGCCGAGGCTACTGAGGCTGCCCCGGCAAGGGCCTTGCCGGGGTTACCTGCTTCGTCCCTCTGCTCTTTATGGTCTTGGCCTTGGCGTTGCTCTGCCTGTCTTGGGCTTTGGTTTTACCTTGGTTCACCTCCCCTGCTCTGTTTGGTGTGACCGTGGGCACGGCTCTGACTGCCCGTGCACAGGTAAAGGGGTACAAAGGTGTGCCCCTTCTTTTGTACACCGACACTCGTAGACCGAAAGTGGAAGCATTATGACAACGCGGTTGATGTAGTCGTACGTCTTCATGATCCGACCGATCCTAGCACCGAAGGTACGGCACCTCCGTGATCTGCACATGTTCCGCTCGGTGACGTCCCACGAACTCTAGATCCAGCTGAGGTCAAGGGAGAGTTTCGTCAGCATGATGGCGTGGTGACGGTGATGATGAAGCTACCGTCGCAGGGCTTCGCCTAAGCACCGCAACGATATGACCGAGGTGGAAATCTGTGGAGGGGGGCACCGCACACGGCTAAACAATCAACTTGTGTCTATGGGGTGCCCCCTCCCCCGTATATAAAGGAGTGGAGGAGGTGGAGGGCCGGCCCTCTCATGGTGCGTCCAAGGGGGGAGTCCTACTCTCGGTGGGAGTAGGATTCCCCCTTTCCCTAGTTGGAGTAGGAGAAGGGGGGAGGAGGAGAGAGGGAGAAGGAAAGGGGGGCGCCGCCCCCCTTCCCTAGTCCAATTCAGACCCAAGGGGGAGGGGGCGCGCGGCCTGCCCTGGCCGCCCCTCTCTCTCTCCACTATGGCCCAACAAGGCCCAATAACTCCCCGGGGGTTCCGGTAACCCCCCGATACTCCGGTAAATGCCCGAACTCACCTGGAACCATTCCGATGTCCAAACATAGCCTTCCAATATATCAATCTTTATGTCTCGACCATTTCGAGACTCCTCGTCATGTCCGTGATCACATCCGGGACTCCGAACAACCTTCGGTACATCAAAACACATAAACTCATAATACCAATCGTCATCGAACGTTAAGCGTGCGGACCCTACGAGTTCGAGAACTATGTAGACATGACCGAGACTCATCTCCGGTCAATAACCAATAGCGGAACCTAGATTCTCATATTGGTTCCTACATATTCTACGAAGATCTTTATCGGTCAAACCGCATAACAACAGACGTTGTTCCCTTTGTCATCGGTATGTTACTTGCCCGAGATTCGATCGTCGGTATCTCAATACCTAGTTCAATCTCGTTACCGGCAAGTCTCTTTACTCGTTCCGTAATGCATCATCCCGTAACTAACTCATTAGTCACATTGCTTGCAAGGGTTATAGTGATGTGCATTACCGAGAGGGCCCAGAGATACCTCTCTGACAATCGGAGTGACAAATCCTAATCTCGATCTATGCCAACTCAACAAACACCATCGAAGACACCTGTAGAGCATCTTTATAATCACCCAGTTACGTTGTGACGTTTGATAGCACACTAAGTGTTCTCCGCTATTCGGGAGTTGCATAATCTCATAGTCATAGGAACATGTTTAAGTTATGAAGAAAGCAATAGCAACAAACTAAACGATCATCGTGCTAAGCTAACGGATGGGTCAAGTCAATCACATCATTCTCTAATGATGTGATCCCGTTCATCAAATGACAACTCTTGTCCATGGCTAGGAAACTTAACCATCGTTGATTAACGAGCTAGTCAAGTAGAGGCATACTAGTGACACTCTGTTTGTCTATGTATTCACACATGTACTAAGTTTCCGGTTAGTACAATTCTAGCATTAATAATAAACATTTATCATGATATAAGGAAATATAAATAACAACTTTATTATTGCCTCTAGGGCATATTTCTTCACGCCCCACCTCTTGGCCGCCTCCTCTCTCTTCCACTAAAGCCCATGTAGGCCCATTAAACCCCCGGGGGGTTCCGGTAACCCCCCGGTACTCCGGTAAATGCCCGAACTCGTCTGAAACCATTCCGGTGTCCAAAGATAACCTTCCAATATATCAATCTTCATGTCTCGACCATTTCGAGACTCCTCGTCATGTCCGTGATCGCATCCGGGACTCTGAACTACCTTCGGTACATCAAAAACACATAAACTCATAATACCGATCGTCATCGAACGTTAAGCGTGCGGACCCTATGGGTTCGAGAACTATGTAGACATGACCGAGACTCATCGCCGGTAAATAACCAATAGCGGAACCTAGATGCTCATATTGGTTCCTACATATTCTATGAAGATCTTTATCGGCAAACCGCATAACAACATACGTTGTTCCCCTTGTCATCGGTATGTTACTTGCCCGAGATTCGATCGTCGGTATCATCATACCTAGTTCAATCTCCTTACCAGCAAGTCTCTTTACTCGTTCCATAATGCATCATCCCGTAACTAACTCATTAGTCACATTGCTTGCAAGGCTTATAGTGATGTGCATTACCGAGAGGGCCCAGAGATACCTCTCCGACAATCGGAGTGACAAATCCCAATCTTGATCTATGCCAACTCAACAAACACCATCGGAGACACCTGTAGAGCATCTTTATAATCACCCAGTTACGTTGTGACGTTTGATAGCACACTAAGTGTTCCTCCGGTATTCGGGAGTTGCATAATCTCATAGTCATAGGAACATGTATAAGTTATGAAGAAAGCAATAGCAATAAACTAAACGATCATAGTGCTAAGCTAACGGATGGGTCAAGTCAATCACATCATTCTCTAATGATGTGATCTTGTTCATCAAATGACAACTCATGTCTATGGTTAGGAGACTTAACCATCTTTGATTAAGGAGGTAGTCAAGTAGAGGCATACTAGTGACACTCTGTTTGTCTATGTATTCACACATGTACTAAGTTTTCGGTTAATAGAATTCTAGCATGAATAATAAACATTTATCATGATATAAGGAAATATAAATAACAACTTTATTATTGCCTCTAGGGCATATTTCCTTCATGATCACCATCATCACCGGCTTGACACCTTGATCTCCATCGTAGCATCATTGTCGTCTTGCCAACTATTGCTTCTACGACTATCGCTACCGCTTAGTGATAAAGCAAAGCAATTACATGGCGATTGCATTTCATACAATAAAGCGACAACCATATGGCTCCTGCCAGTTGCCGATAACTGTTACAAAACATGACCATCTCATACAACAATTTATATATCATCACGTCTTGACCATATCACATCACAACATGCCCTGCAAAAACAAGTTAGACATCCTCTACTTTGTTGTTGCAAGTTTTACGTGGCTGCTACGGCCTTCTAGCAAGAACCATTCTTACCTAAGCATCAAAACCACAACGATTTTTTTCGTCAAGTGTGATGTTTTAACCTTCAACAAGGACCGGGCGTAGTCAAACTCGATTCAACTAAAGTTGGAGAAACAGACACCCGCTAGCCACCTGTGTGCGAAGCACGTCGGTAGAACCTGTCTCATGAACGTGGTCATGTAATGTCGGTCTGGGCCGCTTCATCCAACAATACTGTCGAATCAAAGTAAGACGTTGGTGGTAAGCAGTATGACTATTATTGCCCACAACTCATTGTGTTCTACTCGTGCATATAACATCTACGCATAGACCTGGCTCGGATGCCACTGTTAGGGAACGCAGTATTTCAAAATTTTACCTACGATCATGCAAGATCTATCTAGGAGATGCATAGCAACGAGCGGGGAAAGTGTGTCCATGTGCCCTCGTAGACCGAAATGTAAGCGTTTAGTAATGCGGTTGATGTAGTCGAACGTCTTCGCGATCCAACTGATCCAAGCACCGAATGTACGGCACCTCCGTGTTCAACACATGTTCAGCTCGATGACGTCCCTCGAAATCTTGATCCAGTTGAGGCCGAGGGAGAGTCCCGTCAGCACGACGGTGTGGCGACGGTGATGATGAAGTTACCGGCGCAGGGCTTCACCTAAGCACTACGACGATATGACCGAGGTGTGTAACTGTGGAGGGGGCACCGCACACGGCTAAGAGAAGACTTGGTGTGTCTTGGGGGTGCCCCCTCCCACGTATATAAAGGGGGGAGGAGAGGTGGCCGGCCCAACAGGCGCTCCAGGTGTGGGGAGTCCTACTAGGACTCCCTAGTCCAAGTAGGATTCCCCTCTCCTTTTTCCTTTTCCGGGATAGTAAAGAGGGAAAGAGAGGAGGAGTAGGAGAGGGAAAGGGGGCGCCGCACCCACCCCTTATCCAATTCGGATTGGCAAGGGGGGCGCGCGCCACCTCCCTGGCCGGCCCTCTCTCCTCCACTAAGGACCATGTGTGGCCCATTAACTTCCCGGGGGGTTCTGATAACCCCCGGTACTCCGAAACTTATTCGATACTTCCCGAAACCATTCTGGTGTCCGAATATAACGTTCCAATATATGAATCTTCACCTCTCGACAATTTCGAGACTCCTCGTCATGTCCGTGATCTCATCTGGGACTCCGAAGAAACTTCGGTCATCAAATCACATAACTCATAATACAAATCGTCATCGAACGTTAAGCGTGCGAACCCTACGGGTTCGAGAACTATGTAGGCATGACCGAGACACATCTCTGGTCAATAACCAACAGCGAAACCTGGATGCTCATATTGGCTCCTACATATTCTACAAAGATCTTTATTGGTCAAACTGCATAACAACATACGTTGTTCCCTTTGTCATCGGTATGTTACTTGCCCGAGATTCGATCGTCGGTATCATCATACCTAGTTCAATCTCGTCACCGGCAAGTCACTTTACTTGTTCCGTAATGCATCATCCCGTAACTAACTCATTAGTCACATTGCTTGCAAGGTTCATAGTGATGTGCATTACCGAGAGGGCCCAGAGATACCTCTCCGTTACATGGAGTGACAAATCCTAACCTCGATCTATGCCAAACCAACAAACACCATCGGAGACACCTGTAGAGCATCTTTATAATGACCCAGTTACGTTGTGACATTTGATAGCACACAAGGTGTTCCTCCGGTATTCGGGAGTTGCGTAATCTCATAGTCTGAGGAACATGTATAAGTCATGAAGAAAGCAATAGCAGAAAAACTAAATGATCATATGCTAAGCTAACAGATGGGTCTTGTCCATCACATCATTCTCTAATGATGTGATCCCGTTCATCAAATGACAACACATGTCTATGGATAGGAAACTTAACCATCTTTGATTAACGAGCTAGTCAAGTAGAGGCATACTAGGGACACTCTGTTTGTCTATGTATTCACACATGTACTAAGTTTCCAGTTAATACAATTCTAGCATGAATAATAAACATTTATCATGATATAAGGAAATATAAACAACAAATTTATTATTGCCTCTAGGGCATATTTCCTTCAAATACTTGCACTCAACACAAACAAGGGGGTTGTCAATCCCCTCGGCGGTTAAATGAAGACCAAACTCGTAACTCAAATATTTGCCTCCGCAATCAGATCGTAGAAACTTTATTTTCTTGTTACGATGATTTTCCACTTCACTCTAAAATTGTTTGAACTTTTCAAATGTTTCAGACTTGTGTTTCATTAAGTAGATATACCCATATCTGCTCAAATCATCTGTGAAGGTCAGAAAATAACGATACCCGCCGCGAGCCTCAACACTCATCGGACCGCATACATCAGTATGTATTATTTCCAATAAGTTAGTTGCTCGCTCCATTGTTCCGGATAATGGAGTCTTAGTCATCTTGCCCATGAGGCATGGTTCACAAGCATCAAGTGATTCCAAAAGCCCATCTGCATGGAGTTTCTTCATGCGTTTTATACCAATATGACCTAAACGGCAGTGCCACAAATATGTTGCACTATCATTATCAACTTTGCATCTTTTGGCATCAATATTATGAATATGCGTATCACCACGACCGAGATTCAACAAAAATAGACCACTCATCAAGGGTGCATGACCATAAAAGATATTACTCATATAAATAGAACAACCATTATTCTCTGATTTAAATGAATAACCGTCTCGCATCGAACAAGATCCAGATATAATGTTCATGCTCAACGCTGGCACCAAATAACAATTATTCACGTCTAAAACTAATCCCAAAGGTAGATGTAGAGGTAGCGTGCCGACAGTGATCACATCGACCATGGAACCATTTCCGACGTGCATCGTCACCTCGTCCTTAGCCAATCTTCGTTTAATCTGTAGCCCCTGCTTCGAGTTGCAAATATGAGCAACAGAACTAGTATCAAATACCCAGGCGCTAGTACGAGCATTAGTAAGGTACACATCAATAACATGTATATCAAATATACCTTTCACTTTGCCATCCTTCTTATCCGCCAAATACTTGGGGCAGTTCCGCTTCCAGTGACCAGTCCCTTTGCAGTAGAAGCACTCAGTTCCAGGCTTAGGTCAAGACTTGGGCTTCTTCCCAGGAGTGGCAACTTGCTTGCCATTCTTCTTAAAGTTCCCCTTCTTTCCTTTGCCTTTTTTCTTGAAACTAGTGGTCTTGTTAACCATCAACACTTGATGCTCCTTCTTGATTTCTACCTCCGCAGCTTTGAGCATTGCGAAGAGCTCGGGAATAGTCTTCTCCACCCCTTGAATATTATAGTTCATCATGAAGCCTTTATAGCTTGGTGGTAGTGATTGAAGAACTCTGTCAATAACACTATCATCTAGAAGATTAACTCCCAGCTGAGTCAAGTGGTTATGATACCCAGACATTCTGAGTATGTGTTCACTGACAGAACTATTCTCCTCCATCTTGCAGCCATAGAACTTGTTGGAGACTTCATATCTCTCAACTCGGGCATTTGCTTGAAATATTAACTTCAACTCCTGGAACATCTCATATGCTCCATGATGTTCAAAACGTCTTTGAAGTCCTGATTCTAAGCCGTAAAGCATGGCACACTAAACTATCGAGTAGTCATCAGATCGAGCTTGCCAGACGTTCATAGCATCAGCATCTGCTCCTACAGCAGGCCTTTCACCTAGTGGTGCATCAAGGACATAATTCTTCTATGCAGCAATGAGGATAATCCTCAAGTTACGGACCCAGTCCGTGTAGTTGCTACCATCATCGTTCAACTTAGCTTTCTCTAGGAACACATTAAAATTCAAGGGAATATTAGCACGGGCCATTGATCTACAACAACATAGATATGCAGAAACTATCAGGACTAAGTTCATGATAAATTTAAGTCCAATTAATCATATTACTAAAGAACTCCCACTTAGATAGACATCCCTCGAGTCATCTAAATGATCACGTGATCCATATCAACTAAACCATGTCCGATCAACACGTGAGATGGAGTAGTTTTCAATGGTGAACATCTCTATGTTGATCATATCTACTATATGATTCACGTTCGACCTTTCGGTCTCAGTGTTCCAAGGCCATGTTTGTACATGCTAGGCTCGTCAAGTTTAACATGGGTATTCCGCACGTGCAAAACTGTCTTGCACCCGTTGTATGTGAATGTAGAGCTTATCACACCCGATCATCACATGGTGTCTTGGCACGATGAACTGTCGCGACGGTGCATACTTGATAACCCACAGGTATAGGGGATCGCAACAGTTTTCGAGGGTAGAGTATTCAACCCAAATTTATTGATTCGACACAAGGGGAGCCAAAGAATATTCTCAAGTATTAGCAATTGAATTGTCAATTCAACCACACCTGGATAACTTAGTATCTGCAACAAAGTATTTAGTAGCAAAGTAATATGATAGTAGTGGTAACGGTAACAAAAGTAACGGTAGCAAAAGTAATATTTTTGGTGTTTTGTAGTGATTGTAACAGTAGCAACGGAAAAGTAAATAAGCGAAGAACAATATGTGAAAAGCTCGTAGGCATTGGATCGGTGATGGAGAATTATGCCGGATGCGGTTCATCATGTAACAATCATAACATAGGGTGACATAGAACTAGCTCCAATTCATCAATGTAATGTAGGCATGTATTCCGAATATAGTCGTACGTGCTTATGGAAAAGAACTTGCATGACATCTTTTGTACTACCCTCCCGTGGCAGCGGGGTCCTAATGGAAACTAAGGGATATTAAGGCCTCCTTTTAATAGAGTACCAGAACAAAGCATTAGCACATAGTGAATACATGAACTCCTCAAACTATGATCATCACCGGGAGTGGTCCCGATTATTGTCACTTCGGGGTTGCCGGATCATAACACATAGTAGGTGACTATAGACTTGCAAGATAGGATCAAGAACTCACATATATTCATGAAAACATAATAGGTTCAGATCTGAAATCATGGCACTCGGGCCCTAGTGACAAGCATTAAGCATAGGAAAGTCATAGCAACATCAATCTCAGAACATAGTGGATACTAGGGATCAAACCCTAACAAAACTAACTCGATTACATGATAGATCTCATCCAACCCATCACCGTCCAGCAAGCCTACGATGGAATTACTCACGCACGGCGGTGAGCATCATGAAATTGGTGATGGAGGATGGTTGATGATGACGATGGCGACGAATCCCCCTCTCCGGAGCCCCGAACGGACTCCAGATCAGCCCTCCCGAGAGGTTTTAGGGCTTGGCGGCGGCTCCGTATCGTAAAACGCGATGAATTCTTCTCTCTGATTTTTTTCTCCCCGAAAGCAAATATATAGAGTTGGAGTTGAGGTCGGAGGGGCTCCAGGGGGCCCACGAGGTAGGGGGGCACGCCCTAGGGGGGAGGGCGCGCCCTCCACCCTCGTGGCCAGGGTGTGGGCCCCCTGGTCTTCATCTTTTGCAAGGATTTTATATTATTTCCAAATAGACGTTCCGTGGAGTTTCAGGTCATTCCGAGAGCTTTTGTTTCTGCACATAAATAACACCATGGAAAGTCTGCTGAAAACAGCGTCAGTCCGGGTTAGTTCCATTCAAATCATGCAAGTTAGAGTCCAAAACAAGGGCAAAAGTGTTTGGAAAAGTAGATACGACGGAGACGTATCAACTCCCCCAAGCTTAAACCTTTGCTTGTCCTCAAGCAATTCAGTTGACAAACTGAAAGTGATAAAGAAAAACTTTTACAAACTCTGTTTGCTCTTGTTGTTGTAAATATGTAAAGCCAGCATTCAAGGTTTCAGCAAAGATTATGACTAACCACATTTGCAATAACTCTCAGGTCTCATGTTTACTCGTATCAATGGCATAATCAACTAGCGAGCCATAATAATAAATCTCGGATGACAACACTTTCTCAAAACAATCATAATATGACATAACAAGATGGTATCTCGCTAGCCCTTTCTGAGACCGCAAAACATAAATGCAGAGCACCTTTAAAGATTAAGGACTGACTAGACATTGTAATTCATGGTAAAAGAGATCCAGTCATAGTCATACCCAATATAAATTAACAGTAATGGATGCAAATGACAGCTGCGCTCTCCAGCTAGTGCTTTTTAATAAGAGGGTGATGACTCAACATAAAAGTAAATAGATAGGCCCTTCGCAGAGGGAAGCAGAGATTTGTAGAGGTGCCAGAGCTCGATTTTGAAATAGAGATAAATAATATTTTGAGCGGCATACTTTCATTGTCAACATAACAACCAAGAGATGGCGATATCTTCCATGCTACACACATTATAGGCGGTTCCCAAACAGAATGGTAAAGTTTATACTCCCCCTCCACCAACAAGCATCAATCCATGACTTGCTCGAAACAACGAGTGTCTCCAACTAGCAACAGCCCCAGGGGGAGTTTTGTTTGCAATTATTTTGATTTAGTTTGCATAAAGCATGGGACTGGGCATCCCGGTGACCAGCCATTTTCTCGTGAGTGAGGAGCGGAGTCCACTCCTCTTGAGAATAACCCGCCTAACATGGAAGATAAGGGCAGCCCTAGTTGATACATGAGCTATTCGAGCATACAGAACAGAATGTTTATTTGAAGGTTTAGAGTTTGGCACATACAAATTTACTTGGAACGGCAGGTAGATACCGCATATAGGAAGGTATAGTGGACTCATATGGAATAACTTTGGGGTTTAAGGGATTGGATGCACAAGCAGTATTCCCGCTTAGTACAAGTGAAGGCTAGCAAAAGACTGGGAAGCGACCAACTAGAGAGCGACAACAGTCATGAACATGCATTAAAATTAATAAACATTGGGTGCAAGCATGAGTAGGATATAATCCACCATGAACATAAATATCGTGAAGGCTATGTTGATTTTGTTTCAACTACATGTGTGAACATGTGCCAAGTCAAGTCACTTAAATCATTCAAAGGAGGATACCACCCCCACTATACCACATCACAACCATTTTAATAGCATGTTGGCACGCAAGGTAAACCATTATAACTCATAGATAATCAAGCATGGCACGAGCAACTATGATCTCTAATTGTCATTGCAAACATGTTTATTCATAATAAGCTGAATGAGGAACGATGAACTCATCATATTTACAAAAACAAGAGAGGTCGAGTTCATACCAGCTTTTCTCATCTCAGTCAGTCCATCATATATCGTCATAATTACCTTTCGCTTGCACGACCGAACGATGTGAATAATAATATGAGTGCACGTGCATTGGACTAAGCTGGAATCTGCGAGCATTCAATAAACAGAAGAAGACAAGGCAATATGGGCTCTTGGTTAAATCAACAATAATGCATATAAGAGCCACTTCAACAATTTAATCATGGTCTTCTCCTATCGACCCCCGAAGAAAAGAAAAGAAAAAAAAGTTCTTTACACGGGAAAGCTCCCAACAAGCAAAAGAACAACGGGAAATCTTTTTGGGTTTTCTTTTTAATTATTACTACTACAGCAAGAAAAGTAAACTAATTAAAAGCTACACTAATCTTTTTTGGTTTTTCTTAAGGTTTATCAAACACACAAGAAGAAAGCAAGAAAAAGAAAATAAACTAGCATGGATATTACAGTGAAAGAGTATGAGCACCGACATCTAGCAATGAGTGTGTGAACATAAATGTAATGTCGGTGGGAAATACGTACTCCCCCAAGCTTAGGCTTTTGGCCTAAGTTGGTTCATTGCCACGGATGGCCTGGTGGATATCCATAGTTGTAGCTGGGGTCGTACTGAGATGCAGCGGTTATCGCCTCCTGAGCTGCAGCGTGGCGGCGAGCTGCCTCCGCCCTCCTCTCGTACTCATCTGCCTCCTCTCTGGTAATAAAATGTCTTCCTTTTGCCTGATAATCAAAGAAGGCAGGAGCAGGGAGAGTAATACGGACAGCATGACGTCTGTCAAAGATTAAGCGATATCGGAGAGGTGATTCATTCCTCTCGACAAACTGGTGGTAGACCATAGAATTATAGTCTAAATAAGTAGGAGGCAACTCAATATCATCCTCACGAACGTCCACACCAAGAAAATCAGCTAAGCGGGTTGCATAAATTCCTCCAAAGAAATCTCCATTAAATCTATTATTATGCAACCTACGCGTAACAATGGCTCCCAGATTATAAGATTTGTCTCCTAACACAGAACTCCTAAGAATACTAAGGTCAGGGACACACATATGACATGCTTCATCTTTACCATTTATGCACCTACCTATGAAGAGAGCAAAATAATGTATAGCACGAAAATGAATGCTCCCTATGGTAGCTTGTGCTATATCTCTAGATTCCCCCACGGTTATACCAGCAAGAAAGTTTCTAAATTCAAATTTACGGGGTTCACTAACACTACCCCATTGTGGAAGTTTGCAATCAGAAGTAAAATCCTCTAAGTCCATGGTATAAGATTTTTCATAAAGATCAAACAGGACAGTTGGAGAATTACGTGAAGATGAAAATTCAAACTTCCTCACAAATGAACTAGTGAGATGATGGTATTGGCTGCACTTCTCTGCCTCAAAGCTCACAAGATCAGCGTTACGCAAATATGCGTTAAATTCTTCCTTGATTCCCGCTCGATCCATAAAATTTTCTGAAGGCCATTCACAGGGCTGCACTGGAGCGTCCCTTGGTGGCTCCTCGTCAGCATCATGCATTGCAAGCCTGGGTCCTTGCTTCCTTGAAGAACCACCTTGGAACATTTTCCTAAGCATATTTCTTCCTCTGAAAAATTTCTGAAATTTTTAGTAACTTCAAACAAAAGTGAACCAAACTCAATAAAATTGATAGCAACTACTCCTACAAGTGCCTAGAGACTATATCATGCATTAGAACTACTTGCAACCATATAAATTTGACATGCAAGCTCAAGAACATGGTCACCTAGGCAGCACAAATTTGCAATGAATAGAACACTAGAACAAAAACTAATTGGACCAATGGAGGAGTCACATACCAAGGAACAATCTCCCCAAGCAGTTTTGTGAGAGGTGCTTTGAGAAAGGAGATCGAAAATCATAGCAAAATGAGCTAGAACTCGTGCTTGAGATGGATATTGGTGTTTGTGGGAGGAAGAAGGAGTGTATGGGTGCAGGAATAAGTGGAGGAGGGCCACCGTGGGCCCACGAGGCAGGGGGCGCGCCCTGGGGGTAGGGCGCGCCCTCCACCCTCGTGGCCAGGTGCTTGCCCCTCCTGCTGTGTTCTCAGTGCCAGATATTCTCAAATATTCCCGAAAAAATCATATTCCATTTTCAGGGCATTTGGAGAACTTTTATTTTTGGGGTATTTTTGTATTACACAGATAAATCAGAAAACAGACAGAAAAAATACTATTTTTACTTTATTTCAACTAAATAACAGAAAATAGAAGGAGGGTACAGAAGGTTGTGCCTTCTAGTTTCATCCATCTCATGCTCATCAAAAGGAATCCACTAACAAGGTTGATCAAGTCTTGTTAACAAACTCATTCCGAATAACATGAAACCGGAGAAATTTCGAATAACACTATGTTACCTCAACGGGGATATGCATATCCCCAATAATAATAATATCATATTTCTTCTTGACAGTAGGAAGAGAAAATTCAAAACCTCCAAATATAATCGATGGAATATTTCCAATAGAGTTGATACTATGAACTTGAGGTTGTTTCCTCGGAAAGTGTACCGTATGCTCATTGCCATTAACATGAAAAGTGACATTGCCTTTGTTGCAATCAATAACAGCCCCTGCAGTATTCAGAAAAGGTCTTCCAAGAATAATAGACATGTTATCGTCCTCGGGAATATCAAGGATAACAAAGTCCGTTAAAATAGTAACGTTTGCAACCACAACAGGCACGTCCTCACAAATACCGACAGGTATAGCAGTTGATTTATCAGCCATTTGCAAAGATATTTCAGTAGGTGTCAACTTATTCAAATCAAGTCTACGATATAAAGAGAGAGGCATAACACTAACACCGGCTCCAAGATCACATAAAGCAGTTCTAACATAGTTTCTTTTAATGGAGCATGGTATAGTTGGTACTCCTAGATCTCCTGGTTTCTTTGGTATTCCACCCTTAAAAGTATAATTAGCAAGCATGGTGGAAATCTCAGCTTCCGGTATCTTTCTCTTATTTGTACCAATATCCTTCATATACTTAGCATAAGGATTCATTTTGAGCATATCAGTTAATCGCATACGCAAAAAGATAGGTCTAATCATTTCAGCAAAGCGCTCAAAATCCTCGTCATCCTTTTTCTTGGATGGTTTCGGAGGAAAAGGCATGGGTTTCTAAACCCATGGCCCTTTCTTTACCATGTTTCCTAGCAACAAAGTCTCTCTTATCATACCGTTGATTCTTTGATTGATCAACAGCAGGTTCAATTTCTACATCATTGTCATTACTAGGTTGAGCATCATCATGAACATCTTCATTAACATTTTCACTAGGTTCATGTTCATTACCAGATTGTGTTTCAGCATCAAAAATAGAGATATCATTTGGATTCTCAGGTGGTTCAGCAATACGTTCACTAGAAGCATGCAAAGTCCTATCATTTTTCTTTTTCTTCTTTTTAGAAGGACTAGGTGCATCTATATTATTTCTCTGAGAATCTTGTTCAATTCTCTTAGGGTGGCCTTCAGGATACAAAGGTTCCTGAGTCATTCTACCAGTTCTAGTAGCCACTCTAACAGCATAATCATTTTTCTTACTATTCATTTCATTGAGCAAATCATTTTGAGCTTTAAGTACTTGTTCTACTTGAGTGGTAACCATAGAAGCATGTTTACTAATGAGTTTAAGTTCACCTTTAACTCTAGACATATAATCACCCAAGTGTTTAAGTGTATAAGCATTTTGTTTTAATTGTCTACCAAAATAAGCATTGAAATCTTCTTGCTTAACCATAAAGTTATCAAACTCATCCAAGCATTGGCTAGCAATTTTAGTAGGAGGGATTTCAGCTTTATCAAATCTATAGAGAGAATTTACCTTTACTACCTGTGTCGGGTTATCAAGACCATGAGGTTCTTCAGTAGGTAATGGATTAAGATCATATGTTTCTTCAACAGGCGGTAAATTAAGACCATGTATTTATTCAATAGGAGGTAAATTCTTAACATCTTCAGCTTTAATACCTTTTTCTTTCAAAGATTTCTTTGCCTCTTGCATATCTTCAGGACTGAGAAATAGAACACCTCTTTTCTTCGGAGTTGGTTTAGGAATAGGCTCAGGAGCTGGCTCAGGAAGTGTCCAATTATTTTCATTTGTCAACATATTATTCAATAGAATTTCAGCTTCATCCGGTGTTCTTTCCCTGAAAACAGAACCAGCACAACTATCCAGGAAATCTCTGGAAGCATCGGTTAGTCCATTATAAAAGATATCAAGTATTTCATTTTTCTTGAGAGGATGATCAGGCAAAGCATTAAGTAACTTGAGAAGCCTCCCCCAAGCTTGTGGGAGACTCTCTTCTTCAATTTGCACAAAGTTGTATATTTCCCTCAAAGCAGCTTGTTTCTTATGAGCAGGGAAATATTTAGCAGAGAAGTAATAAATCATATCCCGGGGACTACGCACACAACCAGGATCAAGGGAATTAAACCATATCTTAGCATCATCCTTTAATGAGAACGGAAATATTTTAAGGATATAAAAGTAGCGAGATCTCTCATCATTAGTGAACAGGGTGGCTATATCATTTAATTTAGTAAGATGTGCCACAACAGTTTTAGATTCATAGCCATGAAAAGGATCAGATTCAACCAAAGTAATTATATCAGGATCAACAGAGAATTAATAATCCTTATCGGTAACACAGATAGGTGAAGTTGCAAAAGCAGGGTCAGGTTTCATTCTAGCATTAAGAGATTGTTGATTCCATTTAGCTAATAACCTCTTGAGTTCATATCTATCTTTGCATGCTAAAATAGCTGAAGAAGCTTCTTTATCAAAAACATAACCCTCAGGAATAACAGGCAAGTCTTCATCGTCACTTTCATCAATATAATCAGTTTCAATAATTTCTTTCTCTCTAGCCCTAGCAATTTGTTCATCAAGAAATTCACTAAGGGGCACAGTTGTATCAAGCATAGAAGTAGTTTCATCATAAGTATCATGCATAGCAGAAGTGGCATCATCAATAACATGCGACATATCAGAACGAATAGCAGAAGCAGGTTTAGGTGTCGCAAGCTTACTCAAAACAGAAGGTGAATCAAGTGCAGAGCTAGATGGCAGTTCCTTACCTCCCCTCGTAGTTGAGGGATAAATTGTTGTCTTAGCGTCTTTCAAGTTCTTCATAGTGACCAGCAGATATAAATCCCAAGTGACTCAAAGAATAGAGCTATGCTCCCCGGCAACGGCGCCAGAAAATAGTCTTGATAACCCACAAGTATAGGGGATCGCAACAGTTTTCGAGGGTAGAGTATTCAACCCAAATTTATTGATTTGACACAAGGGGAGCCAAAGAATATTCTCAAGTATTAGCAGTTGAGTTGTCAATTCAACCACACCTGGATAACTTAGTATCTGCAGCAAAGTATTTAGTAGCAAAGTAATATGATAGTAGTGGTAACGGTAACAAAAGTAACTGTAGCAAACGTAATATTTTTGGTGTGTTGTAGTGATTGTAACAGTAGCAACGGAAAAGTAAATAAGCGAAGAACAATATGTGAAAAGCTCGTAGGCATTGGATCGGTGATGGAGAATTATGCCGGATGCGGTTCATCATGTAACAATCATAACATAGGGTGACACAGAACTAGCTCCAATTCATCAATGTAATGTAGGCATGTATTCCGAATATAATCATACGTGCTTATGGAAAAGAACTTGCATGACATCTTTTGTCCTACCCTCCCGTGGCAGCGGGGTCCTAATGGAAACTAAGGGATATTAAGGCCTCCTTTTAATAGAGTACCGGAACAAAGCATTAGCACATAGTGAATACATGAACTCCTCAAACTATGATCATCACCGGGAGTGGTCCCGATTATTGTCACTTCGGGGTTGCCGGATTATAACACGTAGTAGGTGACTATAGACTTGCAAGATAGGATCAAGAACTCACATATATTCATGAAAGCATAATAGGTTCAGATCTGAAATCATGGCACTCGGGCCCTAGTGACAAGCATTAAGCATAGGAAAGTCATAGCAACATCAATCTCAGAACATAGTGGATACTAGGGATCAAACCCTAACAAAACTAACTCGATTACATGATAGATCTCATCCAACCCATCACCGTCCAGCAAGCCTACGATGGAATTACTCACGCACGGCAGTGAGCATCAATTGGTGATGGAGGATGGTTGATGATGACGATGGCGATGAATCCCCCTCTCCGGAGCCCCGAACGGACTCCAGATCAGCCCTCCCGAGAGGTTTTAGGGCTTGGCGGCGGCTCCATATCGTAAAACGCGATGAATTCTTCTCTCTGATTTTTTCTCCCCGAAAGCAAATATATAGAGTTGGAGTTGAGGTCGGAGGGGCTCCAAGGGGCCCACGAGGTAGGGGGCGCGCCCTCCACCCTCGTGGCCAGGGTGTGGCCCCCCTGGTCTTCATCTTTTGCAAGGATTTTTTATTATTTCCAAATAGACGTTCCGTGGAGTTTCACGTCATTCCGAGAACTTTTGTTTCTGCACATAAATAACACCATGGAAAGTCTGCTAAAAATAGCGTCAGTCCGGGTTAGTTCCATTCAAATCATGCAAGTTAGAGTCCAAAACAAGGGCAAAAGTGTTTGGAAAAGTAGATACGACAGATACGTATCAATACTCAGGGAGAACACTTATACCTTGAAATTTAGTGAGGGATCATCTTATAATGCTACTGCCGTACTAAGCAAAATAAGATGCATAAAAGATAAACATCACATGCAATCAAAATATGTGACATGATATGGTCATCGTCATCTTGTGCCTTTGATCTCCATCTCCAAAGCACCGTCATGATCTCCATCGTCACCGGCTTGACACCTTGATCTCCATCGTAGTGTCGTTGTCATCTCGCCAACTATTGCTTCTACAACTATCGCTACCGCATAGTGATAAAGTAAAGCAATTACATGGCGATTGCATTTCATACAATAGCGACAACCATAAGGCTCCTGCCAGTTGCCGATAACTTTTACAAAACATGATCATCTCATACAATAATCATCTCATACAATAACGTATATCACATCATGTCTTGACCATATCATATCACAACATGCCCTGCAAAAACAAGTTAGACGTCCTCTACTTTGTTGTTGCAAGTTTTACGTGGCTGCTACGAGCTTCTAGTAAGAACCGTTCTTACCTACGCATCAAAACCACACCGATTTTTCGTCAAGTGTGCTATTTTAACCTTCAACAAGGACCAGCCATAGTCAAATTTGATTCAACTAAAGTTGGAGAAACAGACACCCGCCAGCCACCTTTATGCAAAACAAGTTGCATGTCTGTTGGTGGAACCGGTCTCATAAACGTGGTCATGTAAGGTTGGTCCGGGCCGCTTCATCCAACAATACCTCCAAATCAAAATAAGATGTTGGTGGTAAGCAGTATGACTATGATCGCCCACAGCTCTTTGTGTTCTACTCGTGCATATAATCTACGCATAGACCTGGCTTTGATACCACTGTTGGGGAACGTAGCATGCAATTTCAAAAATTTCCTACGACTACGCAAGATCTATCTACGAGATGCATAACAACGAGAGGGGGAGAGTGTGTCCACATACCCTCATAGACCGAAAGCGGAAGCGTTAGATTAACACGGTTGATGTAGTCGAACGTCTTCGTGATCCAACCGATCAAGCACCGAACGCACGGCACCTCCGAGTTCTGCACACGTTCAGCTCGATGACGTCCCTCGAACTCTTGATCCAGCAAAGTGTTGAGGGAGAGTTTCATCAGCACAATGGCGTGGTGATGGCGATGGTGATGTGATCCGCGCAGGGCTTCGCCTAAGCGCTACGTGAATATGACCGGAGGAGTAAACCGTGGAGGGAGACGCCGCACAGGGCTTGAAACAATTGGTGTGTCTCTAAGGGGTGCCCTGCCCACGTATATAAAGGAGGGAGAGGGAGGAGGCCGGCCCTAGGGGGCGCGCCAAGTGGGGGGAGTCCTACTAGGACTCCCAGTCCTAGTAGGATTCGGCCCCCCTCTTATTCCTTCTCGTGGAGGGGGAAAGAGGGAAGAGAGAGGGAGGAGGAGAAGGAAAAGGGGGCGCCGGCCCCTCTCCTTGTCCAATTCGGACTCCCATAGGGGGGGGGGCACGGCCACCCCTTGTGGGCTGCCTCCTCTCTCCCCTATGGCCCATGAGGCCTATTACTTTCCCCGGGGGGGGGGGGGTTCCGGTAATCTCCCGGTACTCCGAAAAATACCTGAAACGACCCGGAACCATTCCAGTATCTGAATACTATCATCCAATATATCAATCTTTACCTCTTGACTATTTCGAGACTCCTCGTCATGTCCGTGATCTCATTTGGGACTCCGAGCAATCTTTGGTCACCAAAACACATAACTCATAAAACAAATCGTCATCGAACGTTAAGCGTGCAGACCCTATGGGTTCGAGAACTATGTAGACATGACCGAGACACATCTCTGATTAACCAACAGCGGAACCTGGATGCTCATATTGGTTCCTACATATTCTACTAAGATCTTTATCGGTCAAACCGCAATGACAACATACGTTATTCCCTTTGTCATCGGTATGTTACTTGCCCGAGATTCGATCGTTGGTATCTACCTAGTTCAATCTCGTTACTGGCAAGTCTCTTTACTCGTTTCGTAATGCATCATCCCGTAACTAACTCATTAGTCACATTGCTTGTAAGGCTTATCATGATGTGCATTACCGAGAGGGCCCAGAGATACCTCTCCGATACTCGGAGTGAAAAATGCTAATCTTGATGTATGCCAACCCAACAAACACCTTCGGAGACACGTGTAGAGCATCTTTATAATCACCCAGTTACGTTGTGATGTTTGATAGCACACAAGGTGTTCCTCTAGTATTCGGGAGTTGCATAATCTCGTAGTCAAAGGAATATGCATAAGTCGTGAAGAAAGCAATAGCAATAAAACTTAACGATCATTATGCTAAGCTAATGGATGGGTCTTGTCCATCACATCATTCTCCTAATGATGTGATCCCGTTCATCAAATGACAACACATGTCTATGGTCAGGAAACTTAACCATCTTTGATTAACGAGCTAGTCAAGTAGAGGCATACTAGGGACACTTTGTTTGTCTATGTATTCACACATGTATCAAGTTTCTGGTTAATACAATTCTAGCATGAATAATAAACATTTATCATGATATAAGGAAATATAAATAACAACTTTATTATTGCCTCTAGGGCATATTTCCTTCACACGCAAAGTCTATCTAGGAGATGCATAGCAACGAGAGGGGGAGAGTGTGTCTACGTACCCTCATAGATCGTAAGCAGAAGCGTTTGACAATGTGGTTGATGTAGTCGAACTTCTTCTAGCTCCGACCGATCAAGTACCGAATGCACGTCACCTCCGAGTTATGCACACGTTCAGCTCGATGACATCCCTCGTCCTCTTGATCCAGCAAGATGTCGAGGAAGTAGATGAGTTCCATCAACACGACGGCGTGGTGACAGTGATGGTGAAGTGATCCGCACAGGGCTTCGCTTAAGCACTACGAGGATAAGACCGTGGGAGTAAACGGTGGAGGCGAGCGCCGCACACGGCTAACAATGTTTGATGTGTTTTCTAGCGGTGCCCCCCTCATATATATAGGTTGGAGGGGAGGAGAGGCAGCCAAGGGGGCGCCCCAAGTAGGAGGAATCCTACATGGGCACCTCCCAATTCGGCCTCCCCCCTTTCCTATTCCTATTCGGAGTAGGAAGGAAGAGGAGGAAAGGGGGAATCCTATTCCCCTTTTCCTTTCCTCCTTCCCCTTTCCTTCTCCAAATTGGCCAGCCCATATGGGGGGTGCACCAGCCCCTTTGTGGCTGGTTTGTTTCCCCTCCTGGCCCATAAGGCCAATATCTTTTGCCGAGGGTGCCCGGAACCCCTTCCGGTGACCCGATAAGTACCCAGTGCTTCCCGGAACACTTCCGGTGTCCGAATACCATTGTCCTATGTATCAATCTTTACCTCTCGACCATTTCGAGGCTCCTCGTCATGTCTGTGATCTCATCCGGGACTCCGAACAACATTCGGTCACCAAATCACATAACTCATATAATACAAATCGTTATCGAACGTTAAGCGTGCGGTCCCTACAGGTTCGAGAACTATGTAGACATGACCGAGACTCTGATGCCTGCTAGAACTACGTCGATATTTCCCCAAATAGGAAGGGATGATGCAGCGCATCGACGGTAGGTATTTCCCTCAGTGATGAGAGCAAGGTTATCGAACCAGTAGGAGAACCAAGCAACTCTACGTAAAACAGCACCTGCACACAAATAACAAATACTCGCAACCCGATGTGTAAAAGGGGTTGTCAATCCCTTTCGGGTAGCGGCGCCAGAGATGGGCAAACAGACGTGAGAGAGTTGTAAATATTGATAGATCGAATGCCAAATAAAATAAATTGCAGTAAGGTATTTTTGTATTTTTTTGGTTTAATAGATTTGAAAATAAAAAGCAAATAAAATAGATCGCAAAGGCAAATAATATGAGAAAGAGACCCGGGGCCCGTAGGTTTCACTAGTGGCTTCTCTCGAGAAAATAGCAAACGGTGGGTGAACAAATTACTGTTGGGCAATTGATAGAACTTAAAATAATCATGATGATATCCAGGCAAAGATCATTATATAGGCATCATGTCCAAGATTACTAGACCGACTCCTGCCTGCATCTACTACTATTACTCCACACATCGACAGCTATCCAGCATGCATCTAGTGTATTGAGTTCATGGAAAAACGGAGTAATGCAATAAGAATGATGACATGATGTAGACAAGATCTATTTATGTAGAAATAGACCCCATCGTTTTATCCTTTAGCAATGATACATACGTGTCGGTTCCCCTTCTGTCACTGGGATCAAGCACTGTAAGATCGAACCCACTACAAAGCACCTCTTCCCATTGCAAGATAAATAGATCAAGTTGGCCAAACAAAACCCAAATATCGGAGAAGAAATACAATGCTATAAGCAATCATGCATATAAAAGATCAAAGAAACTCAAATAACCTTCATAGATAAAAAGATAGAACTGATAGCACACAAGGTATTCCTCCGGTATCCGGGAGTTGCATAATCTCATAGTCGAAGGAATATGTATATGACATGAAGAAAGCAATAGCAATACAACTTAACGATCATTATGCTAAGCTAACGGATGTGTCTTGTCCATCACATCATTCGCCTAATGATGTGACCCCGTTCATCAAATGACAACTCATGTCTATGGTTAGGAAACTTAACCATCTTTGATTAACGAGCTAGTCTAGTAGAGGCTTACTAGGGACACTGTGTTTTGTCTATATATCCACACATGTATCAAGTTTCCGGTTAATACAATTCTAGCATGAATAATAAACATTTATCATGATATAAGAAAAATATAAAATAACAACTTTATTATTGCCTCTAGGGCATATTTCCTTCATCTTGTCCATCACTTCATTGTCCTAATGATGTGATCCCGTTATCAAATGACAACTCATGTCCATGGTTAGGAAACTTTAACCATCTTTGATCAACGAGCTAGTCAAGTAGAGGCTTACCAGGGACACGGTGTTTGTTTATATATTCAGACATGTATTTAGGTTTCCGATCAATACAATTCTAACATGAATAATAAATTTTTATCATGAATAAGGAAATACAAAATAACAAATTTATTATTGCCTTTAGGACATATTTCCTTCACTCGCAAGTTTTTGACAAAGGAGATCATGAAAGGAAAGATACCGTTGGAAGTGATGTCGGTGTAACCGAATTTAAGGAGTACCCCACCGACCATGGCCTGACCACCCCTAGTCGGACATATGGCGTTGCATGTCAATGACGCTTTTTCTAAGGCGGACGACACATCGGTAGCAGGTATGACTATGCATGGTCACGGTGCCCTAGTCGTGTTTGTAACATATAGCTTCCTGTTCAACCGTGGTGATGCTCCGAAGGTAGAAATTCACGCAATAATGTAAGGTGGCACTTCCATACAACGTACCGAGCATTCAGTCGTTGTGCAATCTTACTCGTCCATGGCCCTTTCCATCTTCTCCGGTGATTCTTTGGACCGCTCGGTGTATGGCGAGTTTACTTCGCTTAAACTTATTCGTAGTGAGAACAAAATTGCATACACTTTGGCAAGATACAACTGTATTGAACGTAGCATCGCCGTTTGACATGTACTCCCTACGTAAAAAAAACCCTCTTCATAGTGAGAACAGAGTTGAATATACTTTGTCTAGATACATCTATATCTCGATAAATCAAAGATAAGTTTTTTTAGGACAGAGGTAATATTAAGGAAATCTTCTCTAGTTTGAACTATACACATTCGGAATATAACTCTAATTTACCTCCCACCCCAAAACCCGATAATGTTACCTAGAGAGGGGTGGCAAGCAAACCCTCTTTGATGATATTTTTAGTTATGAGAAGTGATAAAATGATGACAGTTTTTAAACAAAAATTGCCTTCTCAGAAAGAAACTGACATGTCATGAAGAAAACGTCACCACCCAACCACTTTCTCACAACTAAAACTGCCACAAAATCATTTGTATATGTCACCCTCTGGCAAACATTCACCAGTTAACAGGGTCAATTTTTTTTATGTTCCTGTTCTATACGATCACAATATGCCATCACATCGCGAGCCCACACCCACCAACGGACTAGCTGTTCTTCCGTCGTGACAGCTGACTAGTGTCCCACTGCTAGTCTCAAACGCAAGAAAACTTTCGCAACGAGACCATGTTCCTCTTTTTTTTAAGGCGAGCGACGAGACAATGTTTTTTTCAGGGGAGCAGCGAGAAATGGTAACACGTCTCGCTATAGATTAGGCCGAAAGCCCAATATAGCACCCGAGACCCAGGGCACGGGCCATCGGTCCAGCCTATCACCGAAGCCAGGCCCAGCCCATAGCCCTCCCCCTCTCGGCCGCACCAAAGCAAAACCCTAGGAACCTACATCCAACGGCCTGAACCACCCAATCCCCCATCCGACGGTCGACGCCCCACGCACCAGCCTTATAAGTCCTTCCATTCCCACCCGCAAGGGTTCCCTCCCACACACCTCCGCCTCCACCCCACCCGTCCCGACCCCTCTCCTCCAAGGTAAGCCCGCGGCGGCGGCGAGCGAGCGAGCGGCGGCGATGACGACCCGCTTCAAGAAGAACCGGAAGAAGCGCGGCCACGTGTCCGCCGGGCACGGGCGTGTGGGCAAGCACCGCAAGCATCCCGGAGGCCGCGGTAACGCCGGAGGCATGCACCACCACCGCATCCTCTTCGACAAGTACCATCCCGGCTACTTCGGCAAGGTCGGTATGCGCTACTTCCACAAGCTCAGCAACAGGTTCTACACACCGACGGTCAACGTCGAGAGGCTCTGGTCCATGGTTCCGTCCGACAAGGCGGCGGAGGCCGGCGGCGACAAGGCCCCCGTGGTCGACGTCTCGCAGTTCGGCTACTTCAAGGTGCTCGGCAAGGGGATGCTGCCGGAGAAGCCCATCGTCGTCAAGGCCAAGCTCATCTCCAAGATCGCCGAAAAGAAGATCAAGGCCGCCGGCGGCGCAGTCGTGCTCGTTGCCTAGGGTTCT
This sequence comes from Triticum aestivum, assembly GCF_018294505.1. Taxonomy (NCBI): domain Eukaryota; kingdom Viridiplantae; phylum Streptophyta; class Magnoliopsida; order Poales; family Poaceae; genus Triticum; species Triticum aestivum. The sequence goes on from NC_057799.1 coordinate 124,371,973, forward strand.
GTTCCCGACCGTGCCCCGAGATCTATATCTGAACTATTAGTTGTTTCCCGTACCAGCAATTTGTGTTGAAGAAGACATCGTTAGTTTGTTATCCTGGTTCCTGTGTGGTAAACCAACATCTTATGAGAATTTTGCGCTATGTTATGCCAGTTTATATCAGACGAGTTATCCATATCTGTGCTCCTATTTATGCTTCGTTTGATCTGTGTTAATCGTTATCGACCCCTAATGCATATACTGTTATTTTGCATGGTGCATCACTATAAGATTCTATGCCTGCTAGTCATGTTAACTGTGATTCTGTGCCTGCTAGTCATGTGAGATTTGCACTGCCAGTTTATATCAACTATTGTTTATGCTTTGTTTGATCTTTGTCTTTACTGATTTACTGATACCTTATGCCTATTCTGTTACTTGTCATAGTGCATTACTACAGGATTTGTAGTATTTCTTGCAGTCATAGTTAACTATGAATTGTATGATAGTGATTTGCTTGTTGATTACATTGAAGTTTATGTCTGTAAGAGGTTGTTTGTAGCCATACTAGTTAACATGATCTGGGTCCTAGTGTTGCCCAGGAGCTAGTTGGGCCAGCAAATTTCCCTCTTGTACTAGTATTTATCTTTGGAATTTCTAGCAGGTACTTGCAGATTGCATCTTCCTTTTAAATTTACACTAGTTTAGTGCAACCTCAATAGTTAAATAAACACCTGGGAGTAAGCTATCGTGCTGTCATTGTTGTGCTGTTGAGTGAAGTACTGACATCCATTTGCATCTTTGCTGAAAGGGCTACTTGTTCTTTGAGCAATCTTCCTTTGATCCCTTCTGTCTCCTTCGTTTTTGCTAGAACAAAGATGTTAATTCTTTAGGAGTGTTTTATTTGTTTTTGCTTGCTGTGGCACTTGACCACCTGTTTTATCTGTTGAGCTTTGTTATTCAAGCATTTGTTACTGTATTTCCCAGAGTGCATTAGTACAAGATTACGTTTCTGCTAGTTTCGTTCGGATGTTTATAGACTACTCCGTATGTTCAGGTTCATGTAGTCATACATCTGTTCGCCCATATAGTTGTGCCAGCAAATTTTCCTGTCAATAGTCCTACCTTTGGACAGGCTCTTGCAGTGTTAGGTTTTATCTTTTTAATTTTACTCTATTTGGCTTGTTTAGTGCCACATCCTGACTTCAAGAAACATGACGTGTTAAGCCATTGTGTTGTCTTAATATGTTGAAGTTCTTAATCGGTGCTTGCAAAGCAATTGAAACTATCCAAACGTGCTTTTCTGTGTATGTATATTCATTTGCCTCTTTGCTAAAATAGCTAGATGTTCATATTATCTTTGTAGGTGTTACTTGTGGAATCATGTTTGTTGTGTTTGCTTGTTGCTCGATTGATCTTTAGGGCTCCTTTGTTTCAAAGGATTTTATAGGAATTTTGGATTATTTGAGTTCCAAGGGATTTTTTCTCCGTTGGTTGTTTGATTCAGATGATTGAATCCTAATAGGGTTTATTTGTACTACTTCCCATAGGATTTCTAGGATCGATATGAACCTTTTTAAATAGTCCTTTGCCTTTGTTTTTCGTATGATGCACTCAAACGACCGGGATTGAGATGAGCATGACAATTCAATTCTACGTATTTCGTATTTCCTGTGTTTCCAGAATCCCGCGAATCAAATAGTCTGTTTCTTTGAAAATTGTGGTTTGTATAGATTTGGTGCAATGAAATTTTAAATGAAGCCGTCGCTTTTGTATTGCATCGGAAGTATCATATACCTACAATGGTGTTGATACAGCTTCCATAAGTACCATATCAGTACAGATGGTGTTGATACATTTGCCGCTCCCTTAATTTGTTTGCCCACGCACGTCGCCTGAATCTGTTGTGCACAACTGACTCCCGTGCCCTCTAGTATTCCACCACTCTGCCGGCCATCGGAGGCACAACATCCATCAGTTTCAGTTGATTGACAAGCGAGTTTTTGGGTCATTTTCTCCGGCCCGTTGCCATCGATCGAAAGAAACATTGGCGCCGTGACACGAGACGGTGAGTAGAACAAACGCATCAGCTGTTGGTCCGTGCCGCCAATGCCTGCTTTGCCCAATCGGCAAGCGATCCCTCGTCCACACGCACAAGGAACCCTCCGTTTGACATGCGTGCGCCCCGCCCCGTCGTATGCGGCCCTCCGTGACACGGGGGAAGTGGCACGTTTAAGCACGAGGCACCCTCACGTTGATGCATATCACTTCCGTGGTACGTGGACAGAAGGAACATGTCTCACGGTTGTTAGGTGGAGGAATTCAGAATTTTCTGTATAACGATGATATCTTAGGATTGGTGAGCTTAACGAGAGATAATAATTAATAAGAAAAAGGTTGTATTTTTTCTTAATTAGGATAGAATCTCTTAGCAATAATATCTATCACCCCTCGCCACATATTTAGAAATATTTAGTTATCAAAGAAAAGACTAGTGCCATGTATTTTTTTATTTTTTATTTAGATTACGTGACGGGTTTGATATAAGACTATCTTACTTGCCCTTATAGAAAACGTTGAAAAGAACATTTAAATACTCCGATGAACAAATACCTTCATGCGCCCTCCACGGGCACTAAGTGCACCGATGGAACATGGATAGGACGGGCAGGCCATTATTTCTAAACCGGGCAACGTCGTCGCCCCGCGGCCTCGACTAACACACAGAGAATTTTAAAACCAGGCTAAATAAAAACCAAGACGCTTATGCCGCTGTAAGCCAAATATGAGCCAGAGGTCGAGCCAAACGCCATCTAGGACCCTGTATGCCGTCGGTGCAGGTAGCACCGCCTGTAAGTGTCCTCGGTTGAGAATTGCCGCCGCTCGAACACAAATCAACCGCTATCACCAGCCTTGATCTGCCGCATCCGGCCAACCCGGTCGCATGAACTCCATGTGAACAGATCATCCCGCACCGCAGATGCCACATGGGTTTTGCTTGACGATGGACTTTGGCAGCAGCGAGAGCGTAACGTTGGTGGCGGCTTAGGGCTTTAGAGTTCGTTGCGAGATGTAAGGACGAGTGAATCAGGTTAGGTAATTACGGTCGGTGGAGCCCCGAAGCAGAAATGAATATGACTTTGAACTACATAATTTCACATGCTTATGAACATTACATGTCTAATATAAAGTATCATGTCTAATGATGGTGTACCACATTCCGATGGGCAGGGATAGGTTTGTGACAATTCGGATGAAAATCTTGCTCGTCTTTGGCTGGTGCCACCCGTGACGGCCCCCTGTGGGTGTCGTTTCCCCTCCTTGAAGGCGTTGCTTTTTTTGGAGATAGCGCCTTGGAGATGTTGCTGTGGTGTGTCGACACCTCACTCTTTCTCACTTGATTGGTTGTCTCTGGGCAAAAGCCTAGGTTCGGATCCGGATCGGTGATGGCGGCATCCTTGATGTCGTTCTTCTGTTGGGATCATTGCTTTTGGAGGCACGACTTGGAGGTCCTAGTTTGCTTTCCTGTGGTCAGGGCCGTCTCCAGGAATTCGGGACCCCGGTGCGAAAAGAAAAATGGGGCCCTAAATTAAAAAAAATGCAAATACGCAAGCATAATCACCTAATTATGTAATTAAAATTTATGTTATTTCATACAATGCTTAGAATATACTAAAGTATCAATGCGAAATACTAAAACCAATAAACTGACCTCATGCTCTATTGAAAAGTGTCATCCGTCTTGTGTTCCTTGAAATGAAATCTTCAATTACATCTTCATATTTAATCTTCTCCAAGACATCATTTTCAAGTGCTATTGTTGCCAAACCATTGAGTCTTTCTTGTGTCATAGTTGAACGCAAATAGGATTTCAACAACTTGAGTTTAGAGAAGCTCCTTTCTGCAGTTGCAATAGTTACAGGAATGGTTAACAAAATCCTGTACGCAATAATAGCATTAGGATAGAAGGGGCGCTTCATCAGAATCTCAAGAATATCAACATGGCCCATAGATTTCTTAACTAAATCCTGGATGAAAATTAACTCGTAAAACAATTCAACTCCATCAATGTCTTTGTGTTCTCCACTCTTAAGGGCATCCTCAAGATTAACACAAGCAGCCAACAAACTCTTATGATCCAAAGATCGCAGCCTATCTGAAGTAAATAAGAAACCAAAAGTTTTTTCATACTCCTGATATTGCTCAAACCTCCTGGTAAGTGAAACTATAGCTTGATCGACCACTTCCAGAAAATAATTGACCCTAAATGACTCCTCTGTAGATTGTGAAACAATAGATGCATCATCTGCGCCCTCATCGAATTGTCTTCTTCTTTTGATTTTCTGCTTGGTGCGGAACTCTAGATGAATATCCATCTCATGTGCAATTTCTTTTGCAGCTTCCAATGCTTTTGAAAAGCCAATTTCTCTATACTTCTTGAAAAATGAAAGCAGACCCTGTATAGACTCAATTGCAATATCAATAAGCATGTCCTTCGATTGTAGCTGCTTGCTGACCAAATTAACTGCGGATAATATATCATACCTGATAATTATTGACACTACAAATTCAAAACCACCAAGTTCATTTTCTGCCAATGATTGTGCTTCACTACTTGTCAATGGATCCTTATCAGTTTCAACCACTTGTAGTAAAGCCTCCCTTATTTCTGGCATTTGAATCCATATAGCCTTAACACTCTCAACATGACTCTCCCAACGAGTAGATGACAATGACTTGACAGTCAACTTCTTAAGTTATCTTTGAGAATTTGCCATCGTTTAGTCGAATTAGCAAATATTGTATAGATGCGTTGTATAACTCCAAAGAAGTGTGTTGCTTTATGGCAAGACTTCGCCATATCGCACAGTGCCAGATTTAGACTATGACAACCACAAGCTAAATAAAATGCCCTTGGATTTTTTTTCCAGAAATTTATTTTGTACCCCTTTATTGTTTCATTTCATATTTGACCCATTATCATAACCCTGTCCTCTCACATTGTCCACATCAAGGCTAAGATTATTCAACTCCTCCTCTAGAACATTAAACAAACCTTGCCCAGTGGTATCATTCACCTCCAAAAAGCCTAAAAAAGATTCTTCGATGCATCTACATAATTATCAAAGGCATCTGCTCTTGGTGGCTTGCATCAGGAGTACAATCAAGAATAACTGAGAAATATTTTGCTTCCTTTACCTTTTCAATGATTCTAGACCGAATGGCAATAGCGAGCATATTTATTAACTCATTCTGTATAGAAGGGCCGAGGTAGTGATCAAGAATTTTATCATTGGTGATGCGGTCAACATGCTCTTTGATAACTGGGTCAAATTCAGCCAACAATTCAACCAGTCCTAGGAAATTCCCATTGCTCTCTTGGTACAACTGTTGGAAATATGCCCTAGAGGCAATAATAAATAGGTTATTATTATATTTCCTTGTTCATGATAATCGTTTATTATCCATGCTAGAATTGTATTGATAGGAAACTCAGATACATGTGTGGATGCATAGACAACACCATGTCCCCAGTAAGCCTCTAGTTGACTAGCTCGTTGATCAATAGATGGTTACGGTTTCCTGACCATGGACATTGGATGTCGTTGATAACGGGATCACATCATTAGGAGAATGATGTGATGGACGAGACCCAATCCTAAGCCTAGCACAAGATCGTGTAGTTCGTTTGCTCAGAGCTTTTCTAATGTCAAGTATCAGTTCCTTAGACCATGAGATTGTGCAACTCCCGGATACCGTAGGAATGCTTTGGGTGTACCAAACGTCACAACGTAACTGGGTGGCTATAAAGGTGCACTACAGGTATTTCCGAAAGTGTCTGTTGGGTTGGCACGAATCGAGACTGGGATTTGTCACTCCGTGTAAACAGAGAGGTATCTCTGGGCCCACTCGGTAGGACATCATCATAATGTGCACAATGTGACCAAGGAGTTGATCACGGGATGATGTGAGTTACGGAACGAGTAAAGAGACTTGCCGGTAACGAGATTGAACAAGGTATAGGGATACCGACGATCGAATCTCGGGCAAGTAACATACCGATAGACAAAGGGAATTGTATACGGGATTGATTGAATCCCCGACATCGTGGTTCATCCGATGAGATCATCGTGGAATATGTGGGAGCCAACATGGGTATCCAGATCCCGCTGTTGGTTATTGACCGGAGAACGTCTCGGTCATGTCTGCATGGTTCCCGAACCCGTAGGGTCTACACACTTAAGGTTCGATGACGCTAGGGTTATAGGGAAAGTTTGTACGTGGTTACCGAATGTTGTTCGGAGTCCCGGATGAGATCCCGGACATCACGAGGAGTTCCGGAATGGTCCGGAGGTAAAGATTTATATATGGGAAGTCCTGTTTTGGTCACCGAAAAAGTTTCGGGTGATATCGGTAATGTACCGGGACCACCGGGAGGGTCCCGGGGGTCCACCAAGTGGGGCCACCGGCCCCAGAGGGCTGCATGGGCCAAGTGTGGGAGGGGACCAGCCCCAGGTGGGCTGGTGCGCCCCCCACAAGAGGCCCAGGGCGCAGGAAAGGGGGGAAGGGGGAAACCCTAGGCTCAGATGGGCCTAAGGCCCATCTAGTGGGGCGCCCCCTCTCTCTCCCCCTTTGGCCGCCCCCCAAGCCCCATCTAGGGCTGGCCGCACCCCTTGGGGGGGGGGGGAACCCTAGATGGGGGCGCAGCCCTTCCCCTCCCCTATATATATTGGGGTTTTGGGGCTGCCCAAGACACGAGAACGTCTCTCTTTCGGTGTAGCCCTACCCCTCTCCCTCCTCCTCCTCTCCCGCGGTGCTTGGCGAAGCCCTGCGGGATTGCCACGCTCCTCCACCACCACCACGCCGTCGTGCTGCTGCTGGATGGAGTCTTCCCCAACCTCTCCCTCTCTCCTTGCTGGATCAAGGCGTGGGAGACGTCACCGGGCTGCACGTGTGTTGAACGCGGAGGCACCGTTCTTCGGTGCTTAGATCGGAATCAACCGCGATCTGAATCGCTACGAGTACGATTCCCGCATCCGCATTCTTGCAACGCTTCCGCATCGCGATCTACAAGGGTATGTAGATCCACTCCCCTTCCCCTCGTTGCTAGAGTACTCCATAGATTGATCTTGGTGATGCGTAGAAAATTTTGAATTTTTGTTCCCCAACAGTGGCATCATGAGCTAGGTCTATGCGTAGTTTCTATGCACGAGTAGAACACAAAGTAGTTGTGGGCGTAGATGTTGCCAATTCTTCTTGCCGCTACTAGTCTTATCTTGTTTCGGCGGCATTGTGGGATGAAGCGGCCCGGACCGACCTTACACGTACGCTTACGTGAGACAGGTTCCACCGACTGACATGCACTAGTTGCATAAGGTGGCTAGCGGGTGTCTGTCTCTCCCACTTTAGTCGGAACGGATTCGATGAAAAGGGTCCTTATGAAGGGTAAATAGAAATTGGCATATCACGTTGTGGTTTTACGTAGGTAAGAAACGTTGTTGCTAGAAACCTATACAAGCCACGTAAAAACTTGCAACAACAATTAGAGGACGTCTAACTTGTTTTTGCAGCATGTGCTATATGATGTGATATGGCCAGAAGATGTGATGAATGATATATGTGATGTATGAGATTGATCATATTCTTGTAATAGGAATCACGACTTGCATGTCGATGAGTATGACAACCGGCAGGAGCCATAGGAGTTGTCTTTATTTTTTGTATGACCTGCGTGTCATTGAATAACGCCATGTAAATTACTTTACTTTATTGCTAAGCGCGTTAGCCATAGAAGTAGAAGTAATCGTTGGCGTGACAACTTCATGAAGACACAATGATGGAGATCATGGTGTCATGTCGGTGACAAAGACGATCATGGTGCCCCGAAGATGGAGATCAAAGGAGCAAAATGATATTGGCCATATCATGTCACTATTTGATTGCATGTGATGTTTATCATGTTTACATCTTATTTGCTTAGAACGACGGTAGCATAAATAAGATGATCCCTCACTAAAATTTCAAGAAAGTGTTCCCCCTAACTGTGCACCGTTGCGAAGGTTCGTTGTTTCGAAGCACCACGTGATGATCGGGTGTGATAGATTCTAACGTTCGAATACAACGGGTGTTGACGAGCCTAGCATGTACAGACATGGCCTCGGAACACATGCAAAACACTTAGGTTGACTTGATGAGCCTAGCATGTACAGACATGGCCTCGGAACACAAGAGACCGAAAGGTCGAACATGAGTCGTATAGTAGATACGATCAACATGGAGATGTTCACCGATGATGACTAGTCCGTCTCACGTGATGATCGGACACGGCCTAGTTTGACTCGGATCATGTATCACTTAGATGACTAGAGGGATGTCTATCTGAGTGGGAGTTCATAATCAGATGAACTTCATTATCATGAACATAGTCAAAAGATCTTTGCAAATTATGTCATACGCCTTAGTTCTACTGTTTAAGATATGTTCCTAGAGAAAATTTAGTTGAAAGTTAATAGTAGCAATTATGCGGACTGGGTCCGTAAACTGAGGATTGTCCTCATTGCTGCACAGAAGGCTTATGTCCTTAATGCACCGCTCGGTGTGATGAACCTCAGCGTCGTCTGTAGATGTTGCGAAACATCTGACATACACGTTTTGATGACTACGTGATAGTTCAGTGCGTAATGCTAACGGTTTAGAATTGTGGCACCAAAGACGTTTTTTGAAACGTCGCAGAACATATGAGATGTTCCGAAGACTGAAATCGGGATTTCAGACTAGTGCCCACGTCAAGAGGTATGAGACCTCTGACAAGTTTCTTAAGCCTGCAAACTAAGGGGAAAAAAAGCTCAATCGTTGAGCATGTGCTCAGATTGTCTGAGTACCACAATCGCTTGAATCGAGTGGGAGTTAATCTCCCAGATGAGATAGTGATAGTTCTCCATAGTCACTGCCACCAAGCTAGTAGAGCTTCGTGATGAACTATAACATATCAGGGATAGTTATGATGATCCTTGAGCTATTCGCGATGTTTGACACCGCGAGAGTAGAAATCAAGAAGGAGCATCAATTGTTGATGGTTAGTAAAACCACTAGTTTAAGAAGGGCAAGGGCAAAAGGGATACTTCATGAAACAGCAAGTCGTTTGCTGCTCTAGTGAAGAATCCCAAGGTTGAACCCAAACCCGAGACTAAGTGCTTCTGTAATGAGGGGAACAGTCACTGAAGCAGGACTACCCTAGATACTTGGTAGATGAGAAGGCAGGCAAGATCGACAGAAGTATATTGGATATACATTATATGAATGTGTACTTTACTAGTACTCCTAGCAGCACCAGGTATTAGATACCAGTTCGGTTGCTAAGTGTTAGTAACACGAAATAAAAGCTGCGGAATAAACGGAGACTAGCTAAAGGTGAGATGACGATATGTGTTGGAAGTGTTTCCAAGGTTGATGTGATCAAGCATCGCATGCTCCCTCTACCATCGAGATTTGATGTTTGCGTTGAGCATGATTGGATTATGTTTATCGCAATACGGTTATTCATTTAAGGAGAATAATGGTTACTCTGTTTATTTGAATAATACCTTCAATGGTCTTGCACCTAAAATGAATCTCGATCGTAGTGATACACATGTTCGTGCCAAAAGATATAAAATAGTAATGATAGTTCCACATACTTGTGGCACTGCCATTTGAGTCATATTGGTATAGAACGCATGAAGAAGCTCCATGTAGATGGATCTTTGGACTCACTCAGTTTTGAAAAGATTGAGACATGCGAACCATGTCTATTGGTATATATGCATGAAGAAACTCCATGCAGATGGATCGTTTGGACTCACTTGATTTTGAATCACTTGAGACATGCAAATCATACCACATGGGCAAGATGACTGAAAGGCCTCGTTTTCAGTAAGATGGAACAAGAGAGCAACTTATTGGAAGTAATACATTTTGATGTAAGCAGTCCAATGAGTGCTAAGGCATGCAGTGGATATCATTATGTTCTTACTTCACAGATGGTTTGAGTAGATGCTGAGTGTATTTGCTTGATGAAACACAAGTCTGAATTATTGAAAGGTTCAAGTAATTTCAGAGTGAAGTTGAAGATCGTCGTGACAAGAGGATAAAATGTCTGTGATATGATCATAGAGATGAGTATCTGAGTTACGAGTTTGGCACACAGTTAAGACATTGTGGAAAGTGTTTCACAATTAATACCGCCTGGAACACCATAGTGTGATGGTGTGTCCGAACATCATAACTACACCCTATTGGATATGGTGCATACCATGATGTCTCTTATCGAATTACCACTATCGTTTATGGGTTAGGCATTAGAGACAACCGCATTCACTTTAAAAGGGGCACCACGCAATTCCGTTGAGACGACACCGTTTAGAGAAACCTAAGTTGTCGTTTCTTAAAATTTTGGGGCTGCGACGCTTATGTGAAAAAAATGTTTCAGGCTGATAAGCTCGAACCCAAAGAGGATAAATGCATCTTCATAGAAAACCCAAAACAGTTGGGTATACCTCCTATTTCAGATCTGGAAGCAAAAGTAATTGCTTCTAGAAACGAGTCCTTTCTCGAGGAAAAGTTTCTCTCGAAAGAATTGAGTGGGAGGATGGTGGAGACTTGACAAGGTTATTGAACCGTCACTTCAACTAGTGTGTAGCAGGGCACAGGAAGTTGTTCCTGTGGCACCTACACCAATTGAAGTGGAAGCTTATGATAGTGATCATGAAACTTCGGATCAAGTCACTACCAAACCTCGTAGGACGACGAGGATGCGTGCTACTTCAGAGTGGTACATGATCCTGTCTGAGATATCATGTTGTTGGACAATACTGAACCTACGAGCTATGGAGAAGCGATGGTGGGCCCATATTCCGACAAATGGTTAGAAGCCATGAAATCCTAGATAAATGGATCTTTGAGAAGAAGACGGACGTGGACGGTAATGTTACCGTCTATGAAGCTCAACTTGTGGCAAAGAGTATTTCCACAAGTTCAAGGAGTTGACTACAATGAGATTTTCTCATCCGTAGCGATGCTTAAGTCCGTCGGAATCACGTTAGCATTAGCTGCATTTATGAAATCTGGCAGATGGATGTCAAAACAAGTTTCCTTACCAGTTTTCGTAAGGAAAGGTTGTATGTGATACAATCAGAAAGGTTTTGTCGATCCTAAGGATGCTAATAGGTATGCTAGCTCCAGCGATCCTTCCATGGACTAGAGCAAGCATCTCGGAGTCAGAATATACGCTTTGATGGAGTGATCAAAGTTTTTGGGTTTATACAAAGTTTGTTAGAAACTTGTATTTACAATAAAGTGAGTGGGAGCGCTACAACATTTCTGATAAGTATATGTGAATGACATATTGTTGATCCGAAATGATGTAATATTTCTGGAAAGCATAAAGGGTTGTTTGAAAGGAGTTTTTCAAAGGAAGACCTGGATAAAGCTGCTTACATATTGGGCATCAAGATCTATAGAGATAGATCAAGACGCCTGATGATACTTTCAAAGAACGCACACCTTGACATGATTTTGAAAGAGTTCAAAATAGATCAGCAAAGAAGGAGTTCTTGGCTGTGTTACAAGGTGTGAGTATTGAGTAAGACTCAAGACCTGACCACAGCAGAAGAGAGAGAAAGGACGAAGGTCGTCCCCTATGCTTTAGACATAGGCTCTACAGTATGCTATGCTGTGTACCGCACATAAAGTGTGCCTTGCCATGAGTCGGTCAAGGGGTACAATAGTGATCCGGGAATGGATCACATGACAGCGGTCGAACTTATCCTTAGTATCTAGTGGACTAAGGATTTTCTCGATTATGGAGGTGAAAAGGAGTTCGTCGTAAAGGGTTACGTCGATGCGAACTTTGACACTAATCCGGATGACTCTGAGTAGTAAACCGGATTCGTATAGTAGAGCAGATACTTGAAATGGCTCCAAGTAGCACGTGGTAGCATCCACAAGATGACATAGATATTCGTAAAGCACAAACGGATCTGAAAGGTTCAGACCCGTTGACTAATAACCTCTCTCACAAGCATAGCATGATCAAACCAGAACTCATTGAGTGTTAATCACATAGTGATGTGAACTAGATTGTTGACTCTAGTAAACTCTTTGGATGTTGGTCACATGGTGATGTGACCTATGAGTGCTAATCACATGGTGATGTGGACTAGATTATTGACTCTAGTGCAAGTGGGAGACTATTGGAAATATGCCCTAGAGGCAATAATAAATAGGTTATTATTATATTTCCTTGTTCATGATAATCGTTTATTATCCATGCTAGAATTGTATTGATAGGAAACTCAGATACATGTGTGGATACATAGACAACACCATGTCCCTAGTAAGCCTCTAGTTGACTAGCTCGTTGATCAATAGATGGTTACGGTTTCCTGACCATGGACATTGGATGTCGTTGATAACGGGATCACATCATTAGGAGAATGATGTGATGGACGAGACCCAATCCTAAGCCTAGCACAAGATCGTGTAGTTCGTTTGCTCAGAGCTTTTCTAATGTCAAGTATCAGTTCCTTAGACCATGAGATTGTGCAACTCCCGGATACCGTAGGAATGCTTTGGGTGTACCAAACGTCACAACGTAACTGGGTGGCTATAAAGGTGCACTACAGGTATTTCCGAAAGTGTCTGTTGGGTTGGCACGAATCGAGACTGGGATTTGTCACTCCGTGTAAACGGAGAGGTATCTCTGGGCCCACTCGGTAGTACATCATCATAATGTGCACAATGTGACCAAGGAGTTGATCACGGGATGATGTGAGTTACGGAACGAGTAAAGAGACTTGCCGGTAACGAGATTGAACAAGGTATAGGGATACCGACGATCGAATCTCGGGCAAGTAACATACCGATAGACAAAGGGAATTGTATACGGGATTGATTGAATCCCCGACATCGTGGTTCATCCGATGAGATCATCGTGGAACATGTGGGAGCCAACATGGGTATCCAGATCCCGCTGTTGGTTATTGACCGGAGAACGTCTCGGTCATGTCTGCATGGTTCCCGAACCCGTAGGGTCTACACACTTAAGGTTCGATGACGCTAGGGTTATAGGGAAAGTTTGTACGTGGTTACCGAATGTTGTTCGGAGTCCCGGATGAGATCCCGGACGTCACGAGGAGTTCCGGAATGGTCCGGAGGTAAAGATTTATATATGGGAAGTCCTGTTTTGGTCACCGGAAAAGTTTCGGGTGATATCGGTAATGTACCGGGACCACCGGGAGGGTCCCGGGGGTCCACCAAGTGGGGCCACCGGCCCCAGAGGGCTGCATGGGCCAAGTGTGGGAGGGGACCAGCCCCAGGTGGGCTGGTGCGCCCCCCACAAGAGGCCCAGGGCGCAGGAAAGGGGGGAAGGGGGAAACCCTAGGCTCAGATGGGCCTAAGGCCCATCTAGTGGGGCGCCCCCTCTCTCTCCCCCTTTGGCCGCCCCCCAAGCCCCATCTAGGGCTGGCCGCACCCCTTGGGGGGGGGGAACCCTAGATGGGGGCGCAGCCCTCCCCCTCCCCTATATATATTGGGGTTTTGGGGCTGCCCAAGACACGAGAACGTCTCTCTTTCGGTGCAACCCTACCCCTCTCCCTCCTCCTCCTTTCCCGCGGTGCTTGGCGAAGCCCTGCGGGATTGCCACGCTCCTCCACCACCACCACGCCGTCGTGCTGCTGCTGGATGGAGTCTTCCCCAACCTCTCCCTCTCTCCTTACTGGATCAAGGCGTGGGAGACGTCACCGGGCTGCACGTGTGTTGAACGCGGAGGCACCGTTCTTCGGTGCTTAGATCGGAATCAACCGCGATCTGAATCGCTACGAGTACGACTCCCGCATCCGCGTTCTTGCAACGCTTCCGCATCGCGATCTACAAGGGTATGTAGATCCACTCCCCTTCCCCTCGTTGCTAGAGTACTCCATAGATTGATGCGTAGAAAATTTTGAATTTCTGCTACGTTCCCCAACAACAACTTGCTATTGCTGCCACGAAATGCTATATTATGTTCTGCAAGAAATTTTACAATCAACAAAATCCTGAGCAAAACTTTTCTCCAATGCTCCTTTTCCTTTTCAAGTTCTCGCTGAGCAACTTTATCAATTGTTTCATTCTTCTGCATCCTGAGACGGAAGTCATACCATGCAGTCATATTTGTGATATGCTCTCTACTTGATTCATGCTCTTTTATTCTAGCCCCATGATGAATCCAGTCACTTAAACCCTCATTTGCTAGCTGTCCTATCACATGCCCCCTTTTTAATAATTTGCAACAAAAACAAAATGCTTTGTCGAGACCGTTGTTGTACACAAGCCACTCTCTGTCAAACTTTTCTTCATTTGAGAGAATTCTACTAAGTGATAATGCAGAAAACCTTCTAGAGAACTTGTCGTAAGGACCATACTCAATATCTTCTCTTTTAGGACCCTTTTGCAGCAAGATATCAATCTTTTTAGGATCAAGTCCATCCCAATTTCTAGGATCAAATATATCAGGCTGAACGGAATTATTCATGTCATCCAAAATATTAGGATCATGATCTTCGTCTAAAATATTGACATCATTACCTTCATCAATTTCTGTAGCGGCAACCTCATCCTCTTGTGCATTATCACCATGACCATGATCAACTTCATGAATTTCTGCAGTGACAACCTCAACCTCTACTGCATTATCATCATGACCATCATCAATATTACCATCTGAAGTATGATTTCCAGAATTAGTTTGGGGTACTATCACAACATATTTATCAAGAGCACCCCTTTGAATTTGAGCATCTTCTTCTAATTTCGGTTTCTTCTTACACTTGAAGGCACCAGAATCATACTTTCTTCCAGAACTAGAATGCATGATTGTTTCTGTTTCAATGAAATATATACTCTTTAAATTTATTTGAACTGACGAGCTCACATGAAACATAAGCTTGTGACATGTATAGGTACTAGTAGTTCGAAAAACTTACAATCAGATAGAACCTTGATTTTGGACTTGGACGATAGTACGAGCAACTACTGAAATTCTTGAATCTGTGACTACTTCTGAACTTGAATGACTACACAAAAAATCGTCCCCAAACATATTAACACAACTTTATATTTTTGTATCAAAATTAGAGAAAAGGGGAGAGCGTAGGGAGCAGGGAGGGCAGGGCACCACACCGGTTGGTCTTTCCTGTTGGGCGGCACCGCGGCAGTGTCGGCCGGCCGTCGGCGGCGCGGCGTCCAGCGCTCGAAAGTCGCGTGCAGTTCTGCTTCTTGCCCGTCGCCTCGTTGAACCTGCAAGGCTGAAATGCGATCGCCGCTGACGAGCCGCCGATTCAGTCGGAAAGCAATTGTGAGATGGAAGCCAAGCGATCAGGGAAGGAATAGGAAGCGGAAGTTAGGGAACATACTGCGCTGGGGCTGTCGTTTCGTCTACGATCGATCAATCTACCTCATCCACGCGACGGGAAAGAGGATCGCTCCGGACCAGGCCCAAGAAGGCCTAAAACTGAAATATTTTCAGACTATACATATATGTATATGGACCCTAGTTGGGGGCAGCGCACAGCTCGCACAGGCCCTTGGACGGCCCTGCCTGTGGTACTCGCCGTTGTTCTGAATTGTTTGTCAGGGCCTAAAGGTACTATGTACACCGTCGTGGGTGATTCCAAGATGATGACTTTCTTAGGGCCGTTCGCGTCTTGCCACCCACCTGCCAACTCTTTTAGGCAATCAAGAATGGTTAATGCCACACACTGGTTGAAGTTGTTGCTCATTAGAGGTGACCAACGTTGGTCGAGACGCGGCTCTTGTTGGTCAATTTAGAACAGATACTTTTGTGTTGGAGTTCTTTGTGTGCGTGTAAGTTGGAGTGGTGTTTGCCTCTCATCGGCATGTGGTGGGAGTTTGTCAGAATTGAATTCTTGTATTTTATCATGTGCCTTCTATAGAACTAAAACTACGGCACATAATTTAATCGTGCTTTCGAGAAAAAGGAATACTTCCTCGTTCGAAATTTAGCAAGCCAAGCCAACCCAAATGATTTGGCGACTTGAGGTCTAAAATAATAAACGACCACCCATCTTCCCACGAGTAGGCTTACTATTCATAACCACGCCAGCACGCGCGAAGAGCCCAACGTCCCAACTAGAGCTCTCTTCCACGCCTCTTTCTCCAATCTCCACCTCCCCACTCCCCCTCTTCCTCCGCCGAACTCCAACTCGCCAAGGCAACCAGCGGCCATGCCGGCGGCGGTCGCTTGCTCCGTCAAGTGCCGGCCCCACCACCGCCTCTCGGCGCCGCAGCCCCACGCCGCGCTGGAGCTCCTCCCCCGCGCCCCGGCCTCCGCCGCCGGCGAGCTGCGGGCGACCCGGTGCCGGACCCCGCCTTCCCTCTCCTTCGCGCGCGCCTCCGACCAAGGGGAGGCTCCCTATGCCCGCCCGCCGTCCGCAAGGCGGGCCCGCGCTGCCGTGGCGGGGTGCGAGGAAGTCGGCCCCGCTTCTTCCGCGGCCGCGGCCGCCCTGCTCGCCGGCGCGCAGTCGCGGCACGCTATCTTCCGCGAGGAGCTCGTGAGGAGGGCCTACTACGCGGCGGAGGCGGCCCACCGCGGCCAGGTGCTCGACCGTGCCCCTCTCGCTCTCTGTCTGCTCATCGTTTCAGCGTGGCTTGTCGAACGTCTGAAATTTGAAGTGACCGGGCCGCGTTTCTCGGCTGGGCGTTTTGGTGGTTTCTGCAGATGCGCGCGAGCGGCGACCCTTACCTGCAGCACTGCGTGGAGACGGCGGCGCTGCTCGCGGAGCTCGGCGCAGGCCCTCCGGTTATCGCGGCGGGGCTGTTGCACGACACGGTGGACGACGCAGGCCTGGATTACGGCTCCATCTCCGAGCAATTCGGTGCTGGCGTTGCGGACCTCGTGAAGGGGGTAAGAATTCGGATCTATCTAGTTACTGTACTGGATATAACTGACATTAGGATGTGACGAGCAGGCTCGCTGATACAGTATGTAACTATTCAGTAGAACTGTTTTTCTCTGTTAAAACTCGCTTAGTGTGGTAGTATTATTTTCTGAAACGAACCAAAGTAAGGTGCCATTGCTGCTACACCGTTTCCACCGTACTGATAAAGTGATAATGTAGCAATTCAGAGCTTCTTCACTGGTAGATTATTCGTACCGGCATATACAGATGATTTTCTGAGCATGACTTAGTCTGTGCCAGTGTCCAGGATCAGGCCGTAGTTTTTTAGGCGAAGGATCAGGTCATAGTCACAATTGATTAGTTATATGGTTATGTTTCCGCGTGGGTCCCTCTTCTTTTATTTTCATCTTTCTCGGTGTTGTCTTTTTCGTCATTTGGAGAAGTGGATGTTGCTAGTTTGGCTACCTTGCTAAAATAATTTTTTGCGATTATGACTGACAGACCATAATTGATTGTTACGTTATTGATAGGGCTTCTAGAACAAATACAAATCTTATGTTTATCTAAGTTAGGTATTAAGTTAACATCACCTCTATTAAAGTAGGCTGTAGGCATCTCCTAGGATTGACTTGTGCTTTGGTATATTTTAGAATTTCTTCCTCGCTGTTTACCAGATCAAAGCAGACACACGTTTTGGTGATTTTATGCGTCTTCTTTCATGATATCACATTTATTATCTGGAACTTGGGAAAGGCTGTTGTTTGTTCTGCTACATGTTGTCGCCTTGTCGGTCATCTTTATCAATATTACACCTGCAATATGTTAGGGCGCTTCACCATTTTTTGGCAACAAGGGTGCTCTGGCCGTTTGAGGACATTGTGGAATGACTTGACTTAGTTGTGTCGAATATTTGACAGGTTTCTAATCTAAGTCATTTGAGCAAACTGGCTCGTAGAAACGATACGGCGAGCAGAACTGATGAAGCTGACAGATTGCGTACAGTCTTCCTTGCAATGGAGGATGCGAGAGCAGTGCTTATCAAACTTGCTGATAGGCTACACAATATGAGGACGTTGGATTCATTGCCCAAGATCAAACAGCAGTGCTTTGCAAAGGAAACACTGGAGATATTTGCTCCATTGGCGAATCAATTGGGCATCTTGAACTGGAAGGAGCAGCTTGAAAATCTGTGTTTCAAGCATCTTTACCCAGAGCAATATGAGGAACTGTCATCCAACCTTCATGAGTTTTACAACAGAGATATGATTGCAGCTGCAATAAGGCGATTGGAACAGGCCCTTCAGGTGAGAGGTCTATCCTATCGTTCCATATCAGGGAGACACAAGAGCATATACAGCATCTACAGCAAGATGACAAGGTAAACTCGTGCGTCCTGTTTTCATTATGGTGTCTTTACTAGATTTTTTTTTTCAAATGATTTGCCTTTCATTTTAGTTGTGTTGTTAATGAAGTCAAATGAATCATTATCTAAAATAGATAAGTCCTGCACTGACTTCATCATGACCTTTGAAGTAACCTTGCTAGCCGGAGAGACATATGCCACTAAACATGCTAATGTGATTGCTTTTTTATTACACAAAAAAACTGGACATGGATGAAATCTATGATGTACATGGAGTGCGTGTGATACTCGAGAATAAAGCTGATTGCTTCACCACATTAGAAGTTGTCCATCACTTGTGGCCTAGAATTCCTGGGAAGTTTAAAGACTATGTCAGCAGCCCCAAATCTAATGGGTACGACCATGCAAAATATTGCTATGCTATGCAGAAAAAAAATGTATGTCACGGTGCTAACTTGATGCTTCTTAACTTGTAGGTACCAATCGCTGCACACGGTTGTTCTCAGTGAAGAAACACTCCCATTAGAGATCCAAATTCGTACTGCGGACATGCACTTGCAGGCAGAGTTTGGAATCGCTGCACATTGGAGATACAAGGAAGGCGTACGTAACTGCTCTTCATCTCTGCCTGAAATGGTTGAATGGGTTAGATGTGTCGTTACATGGCAGTGTGAAACTTTGCACATAGACCACCCTTCGCCTCCTGGACTTGGTTCTTCCCCAAGGGCAACATGCACCTTCCCTTCTGACTCTGATGGCTGTCCTTTCTCCTATTCAAAACAATGTGACCACACTGGACCAATCCTAGTGATACTTCTGGAGAATGAAAAGGTTGAGAACCGTCATAATATTTCAAGTGCTTTCTGATTAACTAAAGTTGCAATGTGTTAATTTAGAAGAGCAGCAGAACTGAATTTGCTATGTTTGTTTTCTTCAGATGTCGGTGCAAGAGCTCCCACAAAATTCGAAAATACTGGACCTGTTGAAGAGGGCTTCAAGCTACGACATGCAGTTGAGCCTAAGGCTGAACAGCCATGCTGTGCACAACCTGAACCAGGAGCTGAAGATGGGCGACGTGCTGGAGCTGATCCCTTCAACTCCATGCAAATCTGGAGGCTACATGAGGGAGCTCAACCAAATGTCTGATCACCGTCTCGCCGTTTCGCAGTCTTGACAGCCGTAGACCAGCAGATCTTGTGAATACATATATGACAGCGCAGCTAAATCGTCTGAAGTTTAGGTGACCGCACTGATAGAATCATAACAGATAGTGTAGCATTTGGTGTATATTTTTGTTGATACATTTGTTCAAGTAGAGCAAAAAAAGTTAACTTGTAAATAGTACGTGATACAGCTCGGGAATTGTTCTTAGTTTTAAAACACCTATTGAGAAAATAGAACATGGTTAGGCTAAGTGATTTCAGTTTTCTACTTGTTCAGATATTGGCTATGAATTTGCAATTACATGTGAATATTTTTTTGCTCGGTGAGCTTGACTGCTTAAGATGCAAAATGAGAAGTGAAAAAGAAAAAGAACAGAAAGGCTGTGATAAGTGATTTGAGTTCTCTTCTAATTCAGACATTGGCTATGGAGTGCGAATTTGTGAAAATATTTTGTTCAGCGAGCTAGACAACGAAAAGACTGGGTGCTTTACTGCTGATGGTGCAAAATCATAAGTGAAAGGGAAAAAATATATACAAAAATGCTATAATAAGTGTTTCAGTTATATACTTCAGACATTGGCTATGGCTTTTGCATTTCTGAAAAATATGCTGCTCAACGGAAATGTGTGCGTGTGGGGCTTGGCTGTTTCAAAAAATTAAAAAATAATCGACACCTGAGAGATTCGAACTCTCGCGGGGAAACCCCATGTACTTAGCAGGCACACGCCTTAACCACTCGGCCAAAGTGTCGTCGTTGTGCAGAGTAGTGAAATGATTTTATTTGGTAGGATATAAGCCATATTTCACTCAAACCCAAACTGTTCGTTGCCTCCACCAATAAGAGTCGCCTATGTCGCACAAATCAGTGCCATATTGTTCTCACAAAGGAGAGATATACGTTCATATGTTGACTGTTTCTTGGCTTTTGATGTTTGGTGGAAAGAGGCAGAGAACAAGGTCAACTCAAGTCATGCTAACAGAGAGGTGGAAGCAACTATTCTGGCTTTGTTCATGAATTGGCCTCCATGTAGTACAAAATGGTAGTGCTATAGTTGAAATATTGGCATTACCCTGACTCCCCGAGCAAAAGACGAGTCTAAACAAATGTAAAACGTGTGGGAGAAACATGACATGGATGAGATATGGTCAGTTCAGTTCCACTTGAGCTATTACGCGGTGGCATGGCGTGGTGCAGTCCTGTCAAAGGCGGATCTGTGCCGGCGATCTGGTGGTTTTTTCTACGGATTGGTTCGGATCAGAGACGGTGACGAGCGCGCGGGATCCATCTCGGCGGCTCTCACGGTTTGGCGAGGTGGGGTGGGAGCCCTCCTCCCAGGCTCCAGTGGTGGCACACTTAGGCAGTGGCCGGTGCGTCAGGGCTCCTACGGTGGCACTGCTGTTGCGGTTGGTCGCCGGATCTAGGCGTCTAGATCTGGGGCTTTGAAGGCGGTCGAGACGTTGCACATTTTGTCGGTTGGATTTCTTGGGACGGATCCGGGTGAAAACCTGGTCTTCGGTTGGTGGTCGGAGCCGGTGATGATGACACCCTTATCATCGTTTCCTTGATGAAGGCATCATCGAGATGAAGCTCCCAACCCCACCGAATACCTCCGGGGGAAACCCTAGATCAGCTGATCGGATGACGGCGACAATCTTGTGTCGTTTCCCCCTTGGGGGCGGCATTCTTGGAGGTGCACTCGGGCTAGAGGGACCAGTGGACGGCATCTTCGGTGGAGCGGTGTTTCATTCTACATATTCATGGCGGCGGATCTCGACAGCATGGAGCAGTGGAGGCTCGGCATCCGATGTGTGGCGACGGACTCGCGCAGGTGGACGACGTTGTCTGGTGTCGTGGTGGCATCGATGGCAGAGAGGCCTGACAAAGTCGATGCGTCAGTATCTGCTTTGAGGATGGATCGATGGAAGACGGAGGTGAGCGTGCGCATGTGGTGCTCACTAAGAGTGCGTTGAACCGGTGTGTCATCCAGTCCCGGCTTTGTGGCTTGGATGGGGCATCCGGTTTTAGATGTTAGTCTTTGGTGCGATGTCTGTTTGGTATTTGGTTCAGACATTCGCCACTCCTTTATAAAGGGATAGAAGTAGCGACAGGTGTTGTCAAGATGATGGCTTTGGACTTACGAATGTATTAATTTGTAAGGTCTTTATGAATAATTAATAAAATAATCGTATGAATCACCCAGATACAGAGGCGGGGGTGCATCCTCCTTTTAAAAGGGAAGTAAGTCGATGTTCTCTTAGTTGATGAGGTCCCTAGCCGTGATGGTTGATAACGACTCTGTAAAGGACAAGTTTCCAACTCTATTCTTAATGCAAAGCATGCACCTACTCCCTTTGCTAAGTTTTTTTTAGAGATTTCAATATGAATTACACACAAATGTATATAGACATATTTTAGGATGTTGATTCACTTATTTTATATTTCGCAAAAAAAAGATTCACTCATTTTATTTTATATGTAGTCTATATTAAAATATTTAAAAAGACTTATATTTAGAAACGGATGAAATAGTTCGTTAAAATACACTGGCATTTTTTTTTTTTTTGCGATTGCCACAACTCAAGCACGCAGTTCACGCTTCTCCCACACGTTTTCTATTTGTTTAGACTGGTCAGGCAGTTAAACTATTTTTGTGTTTGTGTAAAAGAAGCTAAAAACATAAATACGAAATGCGAGTCCTTTGAAAGGCCCAAGGTTCATGTTTGTCCCGCACAATTTACATTTATTTGTGTCGTTTTTGTTTTTTACTGTTTGAATTTTCGAGTAAAGCAGAAAAAAGAAAGCTACTCGTAGGTACAAATACTCAAAACACTTGCTTAAGACATGGAAATGCCAATATGTTTTCTACACATGAAATCGACAAATATATGAATATGTTGCGTTTTAAAACCGGGTGAGCTTTAGTGTCTGACAATATCTGATTGTTCAAAGTGCTCACTCCTTGAGATAAGCAAATGTTGTGGAGCTTGATTGCCTACGCAGCAAAAGGAAATGTTGTGCAGGCCTAAGCAGCAAAAAAGAAAAAAGAAATCGACGCCTGAGAGATTCGAACTCTCGCGGGGAAACCCCATGTACTTAGCAGGCACACGCCTTAACCACTCGGCCAAAGCGTCGTTGTTGTATAGATGGCTGAAATGACTCTATATCTAACGTGCAGATACATCCTTTTACTTAAACCCAAATTCTATTTTGCCTCTCCCGCGAAGAGTTGCCCGACACACCGCAAATCTGCGCCCTACCCTAATGGACACCGGGGTCGGACGGACCCCTCCTCCTGCGGCGGCGGCGGACGCCGGCGATGAGCCACGGGACGCGCGTGTCGTGAAGGAGATCTTGCGTTCGGTGGGGCTTAATGAAGGGGATTACGAGCCGGCGGTGGTCCACCAGTTCCTGAGGCTCGCCCACCGGTACACCGGCGACGTGCTCGGCGACGCGCTGGCCTACGCGGATCACGCTGGCAGGGCGTCGCTCCAAGCAGACGACGTCCACCTCGCCATCCGCTCCAACGCAACGTTCGGCCACGAGCCGCCGGGCCGCGAGGTACGTGCTTAGCCCTAAACCTCTCCGTTCCTCATGAGGATTTCGCTGCTGTTGGCTGCGTCAATCGCGTTCGCGGCTGTCGGGGATGGGGTTGTTTGGATCCTGCGCTTTCGTGTCCTGATCGATCGGAACTTTACTCGCGGATCACGGGATCGGTGGTTAGACTGGTGTTCAAGAAGCAGCATGAGTTTGCAGTTTCCACGCACTCTCCGTTCCTTTCAGATCGTGCGCGTTGGAAGTTCTGAGTTTTTATTCACCCGGATTTCCTCGTAGATACGAAACAATTGAATATTTTATTATCAGATAATGGAAGTATAATTCCCCTGCCTTTGCATAGAAAAACTAATTAAATCTGTAAAATGAAATTTGAACCATGACGTTCTGCGAAAACTTGCAATCAAGATGGAGAGACACAAACTCGGAGATCCGTTAGGAGTATCATAAGAACTGACTCGATGTCATCATGTTAAAACGGGTGTTAACGGCATCTACAAAGGTGGAGTCACTCCTTGACTCTCTGGTTCCTCGTCATCAGGAGTTGATAGTAAAACATTTTATATGAAGGGCATGTCTTTAGATTGACTCTACAGAAAAGTTATAACTAAATATGACGAAGGGGGTGTTTGGTTCCAGGGACTTTTTTGTGTTGGGACTAGAAAAAACCCTAGCAAACCAAATAGGGTGGAACTTTTTTGGGACTTTTTGTTAAAAGTCCTTAGAAGCACCTCCTTGAGAGTCTTTTTCAAAAAGTCCTAGGGACTAGAAAAAGTCTTAGGACTAGAGAACCAAACACCACCGAAGTACATGGCTTGACTCTTATTAGCACATGTGCAATAGTGCTATCTTAACAAAATCAGTATCAGATAGGTTGATTTCTAAGTTGGGAAGAGAGAGCGAGACTAAAAAAAGAGGTTTGCATTCTCTTAGCTAAGGGACGATCTCTTAGTAAGGAGGATAAGACAATTCTCTCCCTTCTACCAAAAGTCATCACTTAGTTAAATATTGTCTAGTTTAGTCCATAATTTTAGGAGCATGCAACAATCAAGTGTCAGAGATATCTATAGCACGATATGTTTTTCTTGCCTTCTCTAGAAGGCATGCATTGCATATGAAAAAGTTGTCTTATCATTCAAGAACAAGTTTGACTCTAAGAAACCAAATTTGTTTTTCTCTCCTTATTATCTCCCTCCCATATCAACAACTAATCAATTAAGTGACAACATTAAGAGTCAACATGTATAGATCCCTTATAAAGTAACCTAGCCCCTCTTTTGTTGCTTTAACACATGGACTAGGGCATTCCTGCCCAATATGTTATTGTATGAATGCAAATAATGTACAAAAAGGCACATATGAGGCCCATCATCCCATATAAGGATCAACTCCATCCTTTTGTATGAACATAATTCATAGTGGCAGGTGGCTTACCACTACCAATCATATGTAACTTTGGTGCTTTAACTAGATTTTTGTTTATGCTCTCTTTTAGATTTCTGGCCAATCCATCTACACTGTCAGTAGGCAAATAAGACAATATGATCCTCACATGTAAGACTTGGAGAAAAGAAATAAAACATTTTCTTATGATTCACTTTAACACCCAAAATAACAAAATATTTTTTTGGAAATAAAGGAATTCTTATTGTCCAGTATGCCATTTGGATAAATTTTCACTTATTATCTAGTCAAGTATAGAATACACACGATGATTGAATTATCAAACTATACTCCATAAGTTATCTAGCTACATATTAGCGAGGGGATTTAACTAAACTTTCTCTTGGCTTGGATCCCTCAATGGTGCCAAGTTCACAATATTAACATTTAATTATGATGATTAGTTGTGTTTTTTATGTATATATGTATGTCATTTTCAAGGAGCCATGAAGTTTGAACGGGCTACTGACCTAATACCTAATGCATCACATACATTTCATGCGGGCATTATATTGTTATCATAACATTCAAATTCTTCACTTTGGGTAGGTTTTTCTTGAAATGGCTCATAGCTTGAACAAAAACCCTCTACCCAAGCCCCCTCCCGGATCAACCTGTCTGCCACATGATCAAGACATGATGATGGGACAAAAATACTTATGCATTCCACAAATGAAGCCACCGACTGATAATGTTAAGGGAACCAAGAGCGACAACACCTGCGAAACCTCCAATCCTAAAGTTGCTTCTCCCAGTTGCAACAATGAAGATCAAACTAGTAGTAGTAATCAACAATGTTCTAAGAGGATTTCCTCCCACCTCAATGCTATGGCCGCTAGGGCAGCAAGGCGATGTATAATGAAGAACAGAAGATCCAAAATGTCCCAGCCTTGAATATATGATTAATTTCTGTTCAACTCATTATGTGTTTTTTGTTTAATTAGTTTCTTGTTGGTGGAAAAATCTAGCATGATGATGTAAAAGGGTGGTTGGTACACCAACAAGTGCATCTCAACTTGGCACATCTAAACTTTATGCAAATCCCTTGCTAGTGGTCATGATTGTTTCCATAAATTGTTGTGTACATGGTTATTGGATTGTGTCACGCCAAAAAATTATTGTATACATGGTTATTGGATTGTGACGTGCCAAAAATAGCATGGAGGCTAAAACCCCACATGGCAAGATTGACATATGGAAGGAGTTTGTGTGTGGTGTGAGGAGGTGAACCATATGAATCAAAACAAAGGTTCAAGATTAGACTTCAGTCAGCTCAATCCAGACACAAAAGTTACTATGATCATAAACATCTCGAGGTTAACTTTGAACCCGGAGAATATGCTTACCTCTGAGTGATACACACTACAGAGGTTTCAAGCAAAACAAAAACTTGTCCAGGATTTATTGGACCTTTCCAAGTCTCGTCAAGAAAAGGAAATGTGGCATATCTGCTAGGTCTACTAGAAGACCTAGCAGAGGTCCATGATGTGCTTCACATATCACAACATGGATGCCAACATCGTGTCCCACAACAAGGATGCCGTGAGGCCAGAGAATGAGCCGATGCTCGTGAAGGCGAAGGCCGAGGAGCAAACATAAGGTAACTGTTCTGATGAACCCTTACTCTTTTGTCCTTTCTGTAGGTTTGATGACATATGTTCTGAAGATGTTGAGGAGGAGATCCATCGTATTCGTGTAACGCCCCGGGAGCGACACTATATAACTCTAGCACCTCCACTAGCATTCACATAGTATCGACCCCAAGAGGCCCACCAAACAAACGTGAACACGACAACATGCTCCGTATGTGGGCGGTCAGTATCACAACACAATTCCTCAACATGTCTGCAATAATATATATACAATGACTCCAAGGAGTCAAATTTAACGAATGAATACATATAAGGGTTTGACAACCAAGACACATATCTCATAACTCAAGCGAAATATACCTTAGACATGTCACAAATGCCTTAGAAAAGGCTAAAGAAAAGCAAGTGGCGTCCATATCCCTGCCCAGACCATTTCTGGGGGATAACCATAGCTCATGTCGTCCTTCACCAAGAGATTATCCGCTCCAAATGCTACTATTTGATATGGAGCATCCAGGTCAAAAGAATAAATAAAGCATGGTGAGTACCCAACTATACCCGCAAGACTTACATCAGATCTATACTAAGTACTAGATCATCCATGGCGCGCGTTGCTGCACTCGTCTTTTTGTAATATTGAATGTTAGTTCTTGAAGCAAATATTGAATGATTGTTGCAACACAACAATTGGCGTAATCGACATCTCTAACACAACTAAGAGAAACCACATTTCCAGTGATGAATCCCATGGCACAAACA
The DNA here is from genome assembly GCF_018294505.1 of Triticum aestivum. Lineage (NCBI taxonomy): Eukaryota > Viridiplantae > Streptophyta > Magnoliopsida > Poales > Poaceae > Triticum > Triticum aestivum. The sequence continues at coordinate 124,398,757 of NC_057799.1, forward strand.
CATTTAAAACTGAAAAACAATGTTGAAAACTGGAATAGGAGATTAAAAGAAAAATTAAATCAGCAACAAAGTTCTTTATTCATGATGTCCACCTACGCAGAAATGTTAGTAGCCTTTATTGAAACACTTAGCATATTGTAAACTGGCCTTCCTCACGCTTTTCACCCATCTCGATATTCTGGTAGGTTACACTGATTTTTCATCACAAAACACAAACCTAAGCAAACAATGTACTATTATGGCAAACCATATGGATTAACTTGTTCCCAGGTGAGTGTACAAAATTTTCTCTACTCACCACTCCTTTCAGCACAAAGTGTAGTGGAGATCTCCATTTTACACCCAACCATAAAAATATGAGATTATATTTACACAGAAATAGCAAAGAAACATCTAATGAGGGAACAAATGCGCTGCTAATCAAGTATGCAGTTAACATGGCGTTGTTAATCAAGCCACGTCAGGCTTTCATATTTTCCCTTGCTGGCCATGTTACCTACACCACTACCACCAAGAGGAATAAGGGCTTCGACAACCAACGATGTAGCAGCTGTTGAAGGAACGACGCATAAGCCGAGCAATATATATGGATACTAAAACATGAAAAGACGAGGTATGGCAGTCGTGGTGAAGTAATCTAGTCAGGAGCAATTGGAGACAGGGAGGTGAGAAGTGAAGAATTCATCAAATCAAAATTTGAGAACTTGTCTAAAATTTTTCCCCAATGGATCGACCATCAACACCACCCGCAAAAAAAGTTTGGAAAGATATTATTAGAATGTAACCTACGGTGGGAATGGGGATCACAGAATGACAAAATAATGTCGAGTCCATTTTTAGTAGAACAATAGAAGTTCATGTAAATATGTAGCGGAATATCATGGAAACTCACTACAAAAATTTGGAAGTTGCAGTAGATAATTGCATAGTTATATTACCAGGCAGATAACTTGCACCTTCATAGACACATTCTTTACTAAATACATACATGCCCTTGTAAGTTTAGATTTTATGTGCATAAATGTACAACAGGAAATGGAAAGGGACAAAAAAATGGAGTAGACTTTACGTAAATACATGCCAAGGAGAAAGACAGGAAGTTCTACCATTATGATTTGATAAACTAAGAAGGAAAGGTGAACCAACTTACCTCAAAAGAAATGACAATAAGACCTGACTCAATGCCGCAACAAATCATGAATTACCTAAATCAACCACTCTGATATATCATAGAATCGACAATGATTGATACTTAATTCTCAGTCCGCACACAATTTCTCAGAGTCTAAAATCTGATAACAACGGTACGGTGCACCCATTGCTACATCTAGAGAGGATTCTACCTATAATATAGAGAAAATAGATGCCAAATAGAATCCATGGAATAACATATATATCTTCTGGCATCAACAAACTATTATATAGGTTTGGAGGATTACAAAATAGGCTCATGTGTGAGTCAAAATTTGTTCATAGATGAGACATGCCAGCTGACAACCCGTCTTCAGCGTAAGTAATGAAGTTCCCTAAGAAAACATGAAGGCTTTTATTGTTGGTGAAGTCAAAAGCTGGAGCCTCAATCTGCACAATCAACTACAGTTGCAGAGATGGAAGAAACTTCCAAAGAGACTACAATACATGAATTGAACATGTATTACATACATGAATCATCAATATTTGGAGGAAATGACATACCTGATATGGTTGTACTGATAATTGACCGAAGAGGCATGCCATGTGTGATATGTAATCCGGCTTAACATGTATTACATGCATGGAACATCAATATATGCATTAACAAGCAAAACAAAAGGCACACAAAGTAAGAGGTGCCATTTATTGAAGGAGACAGTAAGAGGCACCTCACCAACTAATTTGGTATGCACACCAATGTGAATAATACTATGCTAAGGATATTTGTATATGCCATTGACAAGTTTCTGGATATAGTCAAAAAAATATATTTATTCTCTGCACCTCACGATTAAATGAGAAACATGTATTATATGGTGCCTACAAGTAATCAAGATCATCACTGGAGTTGTGCTCCTACAATGGCGAGTAGCAAGCCGCAAGCACTTTGGATCCAGTCAACAATGGGTGATGCCGACGGGGCTAGATTTAATGGAAAAGCCAAGAGGAAGGGAGGAAAGCAGAGAGGTCGCTCACCGCCTGCTTTGTTCCAAGGCACTCCATGCTTCCGACAAAACTCGGTTGTGCCGTTTACCTACGTTCACTCCCTCGTGACGTGTACATGCGTCTGCGCCACCGAGATGGGAATAGAACGAGGAGATGGGGCTCAAGAGACCTACGTATGGGAGGACCGAGGATGAGTTGTCGTGCACTAGAGCTATAGTGATTAGGGTTGGGGATATTAGAGAGAACTAGCAAAAGAGCCCGTGCGTTTCAACGGGAAAAAACTACCACTGGCCCCTAATCGAATGATCATGACTCAAGAACTCAATAGTCCACTTCCTTTATTTGAACATGGTATTAGCAATTGAACCCGTGAGTTGCAATCATAGAAAAAATACCACACGCCGCTAACCTAATAACCATGACTCAAGACCCAAATAGGTCCACGTGCATCCAACCTGTGTTGTGGCTTATTGATACGTCCATTTTGCATCATGCTTTTATATTGATATTTATTGCATTATGGGCTGTTATAACACATTATGGTACAATTTATGCCTTTTTCTCTTATTTTACAAGGTTTACATAAAGAGGGAGAATGCCGGTAGCTGGAATTCTGGACCGGAAAGGAGCAAATCTGAGAGACCTATTCTGCACAACTCCAAGAGTCCTGAAAATTTACGGAGAATTATTTTGGAATATATAAAAAATATTGGGCGAAGAAAATACCAGAGGGGACCCACCAGGAGGCCACAAGCCTGGGGGGCGCGCCCTACCCCCTGGGCGCGCCCCCGTGGCTTGTGGGCCCCCTGGCAGGCCTCCGGTGCCCATCTTCTGCTATATGATGTCTTTTGACCTGACAAAAATCAAGACAGAGCTTTCGGGACGAAGCGCCGCCGTCTCAAGCCGGAACTTGGGCAGAATCAATCTAGGGCTCCAGCGGAGCTGTTCTGCCGGGGAAACTTCCCTCCCGGAGGGGGAAATCGAAGCCATTGTCATCACCAATGATCCTCTCATCGAGAGGGGGTCAATCTCCATCAACATCTTCACCAGCACCATATCCTCTCAAACCCTAGTTCATCTCTTGTATCCGATCTTTGTCTCAAAACCTCAGATTGGTACCAGTGGGTTGCTAGTAGTGTTGATTACTCCTTGTAGTTGATTCTAGTTGGTTTATTCGGTGGAAGATCATATGTTCAGATCCTTAATGCTAATTAATACCCCTCTGATTATGAACACGAATATGCTTTGTGAGTAGTTACGTTTGTTTCCGAGAAGTCTTGTTATAAGTAATCATGTGAATTTGGTATTCGTTCGATATTTTGATGAGATGTATGTTGTCTCTCCTAGTGGTGTTATGTGAACGTCGACTACATGACACTTCACCATGATTTGGGCCTAGGGGAAGGCATTGGGAAGTAATAAGTAGATGATGGGTTGCTAGAGTGACAGAAGCTTAAACCCTAGTTTATGTGTTGCTTCGTAAGGGGCTGATTTGTATCCACATGTTTCATGCTATGGTTAGATTTATCTTAATTCTTCTTTCGTAGTTGTAGATGCTTGCGAGAGGAGTTAATCATAAGTGGGAGGCTTGTCCAAGTAAGGACAACACCCAAGCACCGGTCCACCCACATCTCAAATTATCAAAGTAACGAACGCGAATCATATGAGCATGATGAAAACTAACTTGACAACAATTCCCATGTGTCCTTGATACGTCTCCAACGTATTTATAATTTATGAAGTATTCATGCTGTTATTTTATCATTCTTGGATGTTTTAAATCATTTTATAGCAACTTTATATCAATTTTTGGGACTAACCTATTGACCCAGTGCCCAGTGCCAGTTGTTGTTTTTGCTCGTTTTTTACATCGCAGGAAATCAATATCAAACGGAGTCCAAACACCGCGAAAGTTTATTGTGGATTTTTTATGGACCAGAAGACCACCAATGGGCCAGAGCAACACCTGGGGGGTGCCCCAAGGGGGTCACAACCCACCAAGGCATGCCTAGGGGCCCAGGCGCGCCCAGGTGGGTTGTGCCCACCTCGGTGGCCTCCCGCACCCCTCTTTACCCTATAAATTCACAAATATTCTGAAAACCCTCGGGGTTAACCTAGATCAGAAGTTCCACTGCCGCAAGGCTCTGTAGCCACCGAAAACCAATCTAGACCCTTTCCGGCACCCCGCCGGAGGGGGGAATCATCACCGGTGGCCATCTTCATCATCCTGGCGGCCACCATGATGAGGAGGGAGTAGTCTACCCTCGGGGCTGAGGGTTTGTACCAATAGTTATGTGTTTAATCTCTCTCTCTCTCTCTCTCTCTCTCTCTCGTGTTCTCGAGATGTCACGATCTTGATGTATCGCGGGCTTTGTTAATATAGTCGGATCATATGCTGTTTTCCCCTCCCTATCTTGTTGTGATGAATTGAGTTTTTCCCTTTGAGATTTCGTTGTTATCGGATTGAATACTTTTATGGATTTGAGAACACTTGATATATGTCTTGCAATTGAATACTCGTGGTGACAATGGGGTAGCGTATTGATTCACTTGATATATGTTTTGACACTCAACTCGCGGATTCCCGAGGTGACATTGGGGTAATCTATGCATAGGGGTTGATGCACGTTCTTGTCTTTGTTTCTCTGGTAGAAATCTTGGGGCACTCTTTGAAGTTCTTTGTGTTGGATTGAGTATTATGAATATGAATTTGCTTTGGTGTTATTTTAGTACGAACTCTAGGATAGATCGAACGGAAAGAATAGCTTTGTGTTATTTTAGTACGAACCCTTGAATAGATCGAACGGAAAGAATAGCTTTGAGGTGGTTTCATACCCTACAAACAATTTATTCTTATGTTCTCCGCTAGATGGGAACTTTGGAGTGATTCTTCATCGCACTTTGAGGGATGGTTATATGATCCAATTATATTAGCATTGTTGAGAGGTTGCACTAGTGAAAGTACGGACCCTAGGCCTCATTTTCAAGCATTGCAATACCGTTTTTGTGCCCGTTTACTATTTGCCACCTTGCTGTTTTTATTTATTCAGATTATAAAAATATATTTCTACCATCCATATTGTACTTGTATCACCATCTCTTCGCCGAACTAGTGCACCTATACAAATTACCATTGTATTTGGTGTGTTGGGGACACAAGAGATTTATTGTATTTGATTGCAGGGTCGTTTGAGAGAGACCATCTTCATCCTACACCTCCCACGGATTGATAAACCTTAGGTCATCCACTTGAGGGAAAATTGCTACTGTCCTAGGACCTCCAAGCGCAGAGTTTTGTAGGACAGTAGCAATTTTTACTCAAGTGGATGGCCTAAGGTTTATCAATCCGTGAGAGGTGTAGGATGAAGATGGTCTCTCTCAAATGACCCTGCAATCAAATACAAGAAATCTCTTGTGTCCCCAACACACCCAATACAATGGCAAATTGTATAGGTGCACTAGTTTGGCGAAGAGATGGTGATAAAAGTGTAATATGGATGGTAGAAATATATTTTTATAATCTAAATAAATAAAAATAGCAAGGTAGCAAATAGTAAACGGGCACAAAAACGGTATTGCAATGCTTGAAAATGAGGCCTAGGGTCCGTACTTTCACTAGTTCAATCTCTCAACAATGCTAATATAATCGGATCATATAACCATCCCTCAACGTGCAACAAAGAATCACTCCAAAGTTCCTATCTAGCGGAGAACATAAGAATAAATTGTTTGTAGGGTACGAAACCACCTCAAAGCTATTCTTTCTGTTCGATATATTCAAGAGTCTGTAGTAAAATAACACAAAGCAATTCTTTCCGTTCGTTCTATCCTAGAGTTCGTACTAAAATAACACCAAAGCAAATTCATATTCATAATACTCAATCCAACACAAATAACTTCAAAGAGTGCCCCAAGATTTCTACCGGAAACAAAGACAAGAACGTGCATCAACCCCTATGCATAGATTACCCCAATGTCACCTCGGGAATCCGCGAGTTGAGTGCCAAAACATATATCAAGTGATCAATACGATACCCCATTGTCACCACGAGTATTCAATTGCAAGACATATACCAAGTGTTCTCAAATCCATAAAAGTATTCAATCCGATAACAACGAAATCTCAAAGGGAAAAACTCAATTCACACAACAAGATAGAGAAGGGAAAACACCATATGATATGACTATATTAACAAAGCCCGGGATACATCAAGATTGTGACATCTCAGGAACACGATAGAGAGAGAGAGATTAAACATATAGCTACTGGTACAAACCCTCAGCCCCGAGGGTAGACTACTCCCTCCTCATCGTGGGCTGCCGGGATGATGAAGATGGCCACCGGTGATGATTCCCCCCTCCGGCAGGGTGCAGGAATGCGGTCTAGACTGCTTTTCGGTGGCTAAAGAGGCCTGCGATGGCGTAACTTCTGATCAGGTTAACCCCGAGGGTTTTCGGAATATTTGTGAATTTATAGGGTAAAGAGGGGGTGCGGGAGGCCACCGAGGTGGGCACAACCCACCTGGGCACGCCTGGGCCCCCAGGCGCGCCCTGGTGGGTTGTGCCCCCCTCGGGGCACCCCTAGGTGCTGCTATGGTCCATTGGTGGTCTTCTGGTCCATAAAAAATCCACAAAAAGTTTCGCGGTGTTTGGACTCCGTTTGATATTGATTTCCTGCGTTGTAAAAACAAGCAAAAAACAGCAATTGGCACTGGGCACTGGGTCAATAGGTTAGTCCCAAAAAATGATATAAAGTTGCTATAAAATGATTGTAAAACATCCAAGAGTGATAAAACAACAACATGAATACTTCATAAATTATAGATACGTTGGAGACGTATCAAGGCCCAACACGTGTCTACAAGAATAAAGTTGCCTAGTAGACATCAGTCCTCGGCAGCGCTTTTCTTTATATACGAGTTCGTCTAGGCTTGTCCTTTGCTACAAAAATATTGGGCCACCTTGCTGCACCTTAGTTACTTTTGTTACTTGCTACCCGTTACAAGTTATCTTATCACACAACTGTTTGTTAGTGCCTGCAGAGAATACCTTGCTGAAAACCGCTTGTCATTTCCTTCTACTCCTCGTTGAGTTTGGCACTCTTACTTATCGAAAGGACTACGATAGATCCCCTATACTTGTGGGTCATCACTTATCTCCTTCCCACCGTCGTCATCGTCGGTGTCCTCAGTGTTGGAAGTATGCCCTAGAGGTAATAATATTGTATTATTGTATTTCCGTGCTCATGATTACGAGTTTATACTCTATGCTATAACTGCTATGATCCTGGAATATGTGATTCAGTGGAAACTCATATGCACGCGTGAAATGATAAATTGTAAAATAAGATCCGTAGTCCCGCCTCTAAGACTAGCTCAAGTGTTGTTGGTGATCATGTTTTCCGAATCTTAGGACATCGTTAAGTGTAACGGTAGTTCTAAAATAGCATTGAGGGTATGATGTTAGAAGAGTGATCATATTGAATTGACCCAAAATTGTTTGTTATAATTTGAGATGATACCGTCACATGTCAATAGTTATAACACGGAGTGTTAATGTGTGATTTAGTTCCTTAGACCATGAGAGTATTGCTCAAACGACATCTGTAACAAGGTGACCATAACGACAACTTACAGGTTCATCGAACAGTTTGATAAGGGACTCAATAGCTCGAGAGTGGAATTTGCTGCTCCGACGATGGTGAGATATTATTTGGCAGCCATCATCGTCTGGCCAGACACAGGTGACTGTCACGTGGATGTCAGAACATGCCAACGAGAAAGAAGAACAAAACCGGCAATGAGGAGACCGATATAGTGAGCATGTGTATGACTCAAGAGGATATTGATACATCTTACCTCAGGTTTGGGAAGTATCAGAAGCAAAGGGAAAGGTTCACTTGAATGTCATTCGTGTAGTCCACGGTTCCTCTATCGGTCATTGAACGAACGGGTTTCGTTCATCTCTATGTTTTACAGAACCTACAGGGTCACAACTTTAAGGTAATTATGATTTGCTGAGTGTTAGTAGGATGAGAGTATAGAGGATTTATTTGTGGAATTATTTCATTTATATTCAAAATAGTCTGATAGGAACCGAAAGCATTTCAGCGTCAGGGAAAGGGTTTCAGAGTTTATCGGGCAATACTGGGTATTACGATAAATAATATATAGGTGGAAATTTTTTCTAGGGATATTAAATTAATAATGAAATTATCTATTAATTTTTAGGAGGCTTTTATAATTATTTAAATATTAATGGGCCTCAAAAGGCCAAGAGATGGAAGGCAACTTGGGCCACAAGGGCCCAAGAGGGGAGGTGCCCCCCTTTCGGCCTAGGGGAGGCCAAATTTGGGTGGGGGAAGGACTCCCCCTCCCTCCTTTGGCCGGCCAAGGGGAGGGAAGTCCTTCCCCCTTGTGGCACCCCCTCCTCCCCTCCAACCTATATATACTAGAGGCTTTGGGCACTTTTGGACACACAAGTTTTGGAGCCTCCTCTAGTTCTCTAGTTCTAGTTGGTCCTAGTTGATCAATTAGAGCTAGACCTAGATCCTCTAATCCTCATAATTAGAAGCCTAGTGTGGCTCTAATCTCCTCCCTCTAATTCTTTGGCAACGATTAGCTCTAGATGGCAAAGCGCTACGGATCATGAAGATCGTACGCTTGCAAGTTGTAGAGGGACCATGCTTTCGGTCTTCCGTTCAAGGGGCTGTTCGGGGAAGGTTAGCCGGATCGTTCATGCACGGTTTGAGGGACTCCAAGTATGATCTTCCTTGCTAATGCCACCCGACTTCCTCGCTAATGCCAACGGCCACCACTTTCATGCATAAGGACTTACAAACTTTAACACCGATATTCATGCTTAGCTCTAATTATTTACTAACACACTCACATATTACAATCTCACTATAGCAAAACTATTACAAGGAATCAAACTTATCATATTCAATGATCTACAAGTCCATGTTAGTTTCTGTTATACCACCTTCATATACCTATCATTTTCGGACCAACCATATAAATCCTGTGAATTACCACTTACTATTTAACTCTGAAAAATATTTAAGTGAAGCAAGAGAGTGCAAATAATTTCTACAAAACATATCTCCATGCTCAAACAAATATAAGTGAAGTACTAGAGCAATTGCCTCAACTCAAATAGATATAAGTGAAGTACGGATGAGCATTCTATAAATTTAAGATGAATGTGTGTCTCTCTTAATAGGTGTGATTAGGAAAAGATGATTGCAAAGATCAGCAAACAAAACTAAAATAAAAAAAAGACGCTCCAAGCAAAATACATATCATGTGCAGAATAAAAATATAGCTCCGAGTAAGATATACTGATAGTTTTGACGACAAAAGAGGCAATGCCATCCGGGGCATCCCCAAGCTTAGATGCTTTAGTCTTCCTTGAGTATTTCCTTGGGGTGCCCTGGGCATCCCCAATCTTAGGCTCTTGACTCTCTAATTTTTCTCATATCTCCATCTCACCTCAGGCTGGCAACGGGGATTACCCAGGCAGGTATTGGACTCCCATCCCCGTCCCCATGACAGCCTTACCATGCCTGTCCCCGTCCCCATACCCATCTGTGGGGATACAAATATTCCCATCCCCATCCCCGCCAGGTTTTTATACCCGTGGGGAAACCCATGCGCGCAATCAACAACAACCATAGATAGCATTTTAGTAGAAAAATAGCATCTAAGCATAATAAATAATATGTTGTGGCTAGGTTAGGATTTTCTTTGGGCTTTTCGGCCAAAGGGGTGGGGTGGGTGAAAATTTGGGTAGGTAAGGGTGGGAATTACATGGGGTCTACTAATTTTAAAGCCCACATGTAAGGCCTTCACGGGTAATGCGAGTAACGACCACGGGTAATGCTATCCCATCCCCATGCCCATCGTGCATGATGGGTAAGGTATTTGACCCACCAGCTGAAGGAAATATGTCCTAGAGGCAATAATAAAGTTGTTATTTATATTTCCTTATATCATGATAAATGTTTATTATTCGTGCTAGAATTGTATTAACCAGAAACTTAGTACATGTGTGAATACATAGACAAACAGAGTGTCCCTAGTATGCCTCTACTTGACTAGCTCGTTAATCAAAGATGGTTAAGTTTCCTGACCATAGACATGTGTTGTCATTTGATGAACGCGATCACATCATTAGAGAATGATGTGATGGACAAGACCCATTCGTTAGCTTAGCATTATGATCGTTTAGTTTTATTGCTATTGCTTTCTTCATGACTTATACATATTCCTCTGACTATGAGATTATGCAACTCCCGAATACCGGAGGAACACTTTGTGTGCTATCAAACATCACAACGTAACCGAGTGATTATAAAGATGCTCTACAGGTGTCTCCGAAGGTGTTTGTTGAGTTGGCATAGATCAAGATTAGGATTTGTCACTCCGTGTATCGGAGAGGTATCTCTGGGCCCTCTCGGTAATGCACATCGCTATAAGCCTTGCAAGCAATGTGACTAATGAGTTAGTTGCGGGATGATGTATTATGGAACGAGTAAAGAGACTTTCCGGTAACGAGATTGAACTAGGTATGATGATACCGACGATCGAATCTCGAGCAAGTAATATACCGATGATAAAGGGAATGACGTATGTTGTTATGCGGTTTGACTGATAAAGATCTTTGTAGAATATGTAGGAGCCAATATGAGCATCCCGGTTCCGCTATTGGTTATTGATCGGAGATGTGTCTCGGTCATGTCTACATAGTTCTAGAACCCATAGGGTCCGCATGCTTAACGTTCGATGATGATTTGTATTATGAGTTATGTGTTTTGGTGACCGAAGTTTGTTCGGAGTCCCGGATGAGATCACGGACTTGATGAGGAGTCTCGAAATGGTTGAGAGGTAAATATTAATATGTTGGACGAAGGTATTCGGACACCGGAAAGGTTTCGAGACGTTTTGGATATTTATCGGGGAACCGAGGGGTTATCGGAACCCCCCGGGGAAGTTATGGGCCTTAATGGGCCATGAGGGAGTAGGAGAGGGCAGCCCGTTGTTGGAAATATGCCCTAGAGGCAATAATAAAATGGTTATTATTATATTTCCTTGTTCATGGTAATTGTCTATTGTTCATGCTATAATTGTGTTATCCGGAAATCGTAATACATGTGTGAATACATAGACCACAACATGTCCCTAGTGAGCCTCTAGTTGACTAGCTCGTTGATCAATAGATGGTTACGGTTTCCTGACGATGGACATTGGATGTCGTTGATAACGGGATCACATCATTAGGAGAATGATGTGATGGACAAGACCCAATCCTAAGCATAGCACAAGATCGTGTAGTTCGTCTGCTAAAGCTTTTCTAATGTCAAGTATCATTTCCTTAGACCATGAGATTGTGCACTCCCGGATACCGTAGGAATGCTTTGTAGGAGATATGCCCTAGAGGCAATAATAAATGTTATTGATTATCTCCCTGTTCATAATTATGTTTATGTTCCATGCTATAACTGCTGTGGTTCCCGAGCCCGTATATCCATAAAGGCTCTGGGGAGAACCCATATGCACGTGTGGAATAATAAACAGTAAAATGTATTCCTAGTCGTGCCTCTAAGACTAGCTCAAGTGTTGCATGATGCTTATGTTTTCCCAATCATGGGCATGTCTATGCCAAGCAATTTTGAGGGCACAATGTCAGGAAGGACATTTGTGTTGAATCGACCCGAATTGATGTTATGCTATGAGATACATTCGTCACAAGTTAATGGTTTATAACACAGAGATAGTTAATGTTTGCATAATTCCTTAGACCATGAGAGTATCGAGTTTCTTCATGCTTGCTTCATGAACTTTGGGGTTTGTTAAATGTCATCCGTAACTGGATGGCTATTACGGCGGCTTACGGGTTCATGGGAAAGTATGTTAAGTGACTTGATAGCTCGAGATTGGGATTTGCTCCTCCGACGATGGAGAGATATACTCGGGCCCTCTCGGTGTTACGGTGTCCATCATCGTCTGGCCAGACACTTTGTGATTTGATCACGGGGATGCCGGAACACGAAACGAGAAAAGAGAACAAAACCGGTAACGAGGTAACTAGCATAGTGGACAAGTTGTTGATCCACGGGAATGCCAACATGTCTCACCTCGGGTATTTGTAACATATCGCGAAGCAACAGGAATAGCACACGGCAACTGGAGGTTCACTCGAATATTTATTCGTGTGGGTATATGGGTCAATATGGGTGTCCACGGCTCCGATGTTGATCATTGATCGGAAGGGGTTCCGGGTCATGTCTATACTTCACCGAACCTATAGGGTCACACGCTTAAGGGTCATCTATCTGCTGAATACTAGACAGGGAGTCTGAGAGAAAATCACCGAAAAAGTTTCGGACACCGAAAAGTTTCGGACAACGGAATCGTACCGCAGAGAGAGGTGATCGGATAAGTTTCGATGATACCGAAAAGTTGTTTCGGGATACACCATTAAGTCAAATTCGTTTCGGCACATGCCTGATAATTCTTGGAGGATGCCAGAATCATTCTGGAAGTTTTTTGGAATTTTCAGAAATAAAAACCAAAAATGTTTCGGAGCTGCCGGCACCGCTTTGGTTGTTCTTCGCAGATGCAATTCGCTACTCTGAAATTGTTTTAGAATGAATCCGAAATCATTTTAGTGGGTACTGGAATTATTCTAAGACCCACAGAAATATTTTCGGATTTAGTGGACGCGAAAAATTGTCTTCATGAATAGTGAAAATGCATTCTTGTTTGCTTTTCGCAGATGAAAATCACTAAACCGAAATTGTTTCAGAACGCGTTGAAAATTATTTTAGTGGGTACTGGAAATGTTCTGAGCCCACATAAATATTTTCAGTTCGAACGGACGCTGAAAAATGTCGTCATGAATAGTGAAAGTGCTTTTTGCTTGGCTTCTTGGAGAAGCCACCTTGAGGGCCTTTTTGGTATTCCCCCCTTGGCTTCTTGGAGAAGCCACCCTTGGGCTTGGCCTATAAATAGGGGTGGAGGGGGCTGCCTAAAGGATCATCCCTTGCTCTCATACACATGCCATGCATTATCTGGCTTCTTCTCTCCCTCCCACGAAAAGAGTTTCGTAGAGCCGTAAGGCTGTCTGGGTTCCGGCAGGAACTAGTTCTGGACGGCGAAGCCCTGCCGGATAGATGACACCGTATATGTGCAACTCTGTAGAGAGATCGTAGTTTCGGTCTTAGTTCGTGAGTGCCTCCCGAAGGGCTGTCCGTGTGACCGTCCGAGTTTCGAAGGTCCTCCCGAAGGGCTGTCCGAGTGACCGTTCGAGTTTCGAAGGTCCTCCCGAAGGGCTGTCCGTGACACCGTCCGGGGGGCTGTTCGACCGCCTCCCGGAGGGCTGTCTGAGGAGCAGATGAGGGTATACATCCTCGCGGTTGGGAGGTTGTAAATCCTAGCTGCGGGGATCTGCACCGCCGATCGTCATCGACTCTACTTCCCGCTGCGCTACGGGTCGGTAACGAAAAAGATCAAACCATGTATGCAGTCTCCATAGTGGTCCTGGGCTGGTGCGTAGGTCGGAAATATTTTGTTTTCTATCACGTTACCCTACAGTGGCATCAAGAGCCGTGCTATGCGTAGATGCAGGTTTCGATCTAGAATACATGGAGATGTATGGGTATTGCATAATATATTTAGGTAGTAGATGAGATCTATTGCTGAAAATTATTTATGCGGGTGACAGATGAAATCTATTACCCGACATTCTTGTTGCTTGCCTAGAATTTGCGTTTGCTCAATCTCGAGACAGCATGGTGGAATTTGACAAAGTTTTGGCAATCCGTGATCCTGATTGATCATGGAAGTGCTATCAGTTCTTTGGGTTCTGCCGTAGTCAAAAGAAAGATGAAATTCGCAGATGAAAGGGCATTGCAGATATGATCTGCACGGGGGTCATGCGTATGACGAAGTTTATTATGGGGCTCGAGATTTAATTATCTCGTGTTTCATACACCCGAGATGTTAATCTAGCAACTTGAATAATCATACTTGATGATAAAACGTTGGTAGCTGCGGTTTAACTCAAAACCTTAGAAGCCACGTAAAATAAATTTTGCATAAACCGATTAGAGGCGTCTAACTTGGTTTTGCAGGATGTGCATGTGATGTGGTATAGCAGTGCTCATACTAATTCGATTATGTATGAGATGACTACATGATGTAATTTGATTAACATGACCCGCGCGTCATGATTCGGCATGATGGCTGGAGCCATATGATTGCACTTTAATGACCTGCGTGTCAACCTTAAGTAATGCATTAATTTTATACGCTATGGAGATAGCAATATTATCTGGTGCATCGACAAGGTGGTGGCAATCTTCGCGAAGGTGAACACCGACGCGAATGCCGAAGACGAAGAAATGAAATACTTCTCCGTCAGAAAGGGCTATGCCATATCATGCTATTATGAATTGCCTGAGATGTTTATCCCTTATGATGCACCCTTCTTGATTGCGCGGTAGTCGCTTTCTATTAGGGTGATCTCTCACAAAAAATACCAAGTAGTTAGTGTTCTCCCAAGTGTAGCACCGTCACGGCACCTATCTTTTCGGGGTGCGCCGTGTCACACGGGTACGAACGATTAGAGAAGTGTGAGGCGGGTGAGTTGAGACCTTGCAGCGAGATCACTTGGTTGTCTTGACGTTCAGGCATGACCGTCATGAGCTCGGAACACACGCATCAAAAGATGAACAAGAGTCACATAGAGATGTGATTGGCAAGTTGGCCTACCGGTTGAGATTTTTCGTCATCAGTGGTGTTACACCAATGGCGAACAATTGAAATGTGGGTCTTGTATCACTCACAATCAATTTTGAGAGATATTGATTTGAGTGGGAGCGCACTATTGAATTAACATGTTTAATTCTCAATGCAATTAATTTTGAACACTGTCTAAGTGTGGTTTGCATAATAGTTGTAGAATAATGGCTCGCATTTCCACCTTCCCTATTAAAATTGAATAGTTGTTAAATATCTGGTTAAAACTTTACGATTGGTAACGTAATATGAGGATTGTCCTCAAAAGTGCCGAGAAGGACTTTGTCCTATCGCATGCTTTCCGTATCCTCCCGCTAATGCTGTGGATCATCTGATTCTCGTCCTTCGATCCAAAAGCTAGAATTTTGTTACGGTCAAGTGGAATATGTTTTCTTCCATGAAACCCAAACTTCAAAAGTTGGGATAGTTATATGATATTCATGGAACTGAAAATTATTTTCAGATACAAACAAAGCAATGTTTGTTTGCAAGTATTAGTAAAAGTGTTTACTATGCATTTGACTGTTGGGAAAGGGATCCAGAAGAACGCCTGTCATATAATGAAAGGTGAATAAAACAACAACTTAAAGAGAAAGGAAGTGTCCAAAGGGTGTTAGTATGACTTACACGCCTAGGAAGTCCGGGGCTAATGCCACTCTTAAGTTGGGTGCTTCTTCTGAGAGTAGGAGAAATACTAAAAGTTAAACTGTTAGAAGTATAAAGGCAAAAGGAAAGAAGACTGGAATATCCAGCTCATATATGAATGTCATACAAGTTTTTGATGTATAGAAGGCTGGTCAAAGATATAGTTCTTGCGAATTATGGTTAAACATGTTAAATCACTAATTCTTGGGTATTGTGAGTTCATCACAAAAATGCCCGCTCGATTGCATTCTGTTGCAACTCGATGTAAGAACTACTATGGCTTGAAAGACTAGCTAGAAATGAGGTTAAGGTATACACAGGGAACATAGTAAATGTTACTATACCTTCCATCGGTGTATTGCCATCTGTATTTATTTTCATAATTCATTTAGAGTTTTACAAACTCTATCCCATTGCATAAGGTATCTTGCAAGAAGGTTGTTCATAAGAGAACTTTTTATGTTCGATGTTATGAATAACACAAGGGCCATACTTTCATTATGAATAAGATGTATGTTATGAATATTGATAATAATACAATACCTCTGGGTTTACTTTCATAATTCATTTTAGAGTTTCATACACTCTAGCCCATTGCACAATGTTTGTTGCAAAAGAGTTGTTCATAAAAACAACAATTGTTGTTAAGTATTATGAATAACATAAGGGCCATACTTCCATCATCGATGGGACGTATGTTATGAATATTGATGGTAATATGATACATCCATAACACTGACGCTAAATGTCGCAAGACTAAAGAATACCACACAAGTGTGGCACTACATTTGGTCACATTGGAGAAACCCACATGGAAAATTCCATTATGATGGATTTTGAAGTCTTTTTGATTTTGAATCATCTGACACTTGCAACTTCCCTCCGAAAAGTGAAGTGACTAAAATACCGTTCACAGGCCATAAGGAACGAACAACAAACTTATTAGTGATCATACATTTGATGTGTGTAGTCCGATAAGTGTTGTTAGTGGTGGATTTATTTATCTTCAGAAATGACTCAAGTAGATATATGGATATTTACTTGATGAGACATAAGTCTGGATCTTTTGAAATCATTCGAAAGGTTCTCAAAAATGAAGTAGAAGTTATTGTAACAAGAAAATTATGTTTCTGCAATTTGATTGCACAAAGGAATATTTGAGTTACATGTTTAGCAAATGTCTGATGAGTTGTGAAAGGGGTTTCATAACTTGCACCTCCCGGAACACCACTGCAAGTGGAAAGTCTGTTGAGATGTAATCAAACCATTTATGACATGGTAAGGTCAAAGATGACATAAATAAATTTGCCATTATCCCTTTTAAAGTGTTGCTTTAGAGACTGCGGCTTTTACACTGAAAAGAGCTACATCGGGTCTGTTGAAATGAAGCCATGGTATGGTACGCCCAACCATGTTATATCTTTTCTTAACATTTGGAATATGGGGCTTGTGTAAAAGGTTACAAACCTATTCCAAATCAGACAAGTGCTACTTTGTAGGTTATACCAAAATGTTGGGTATTCCTCCCTCACTATACCGAGGCAAATAGTTTTGCCGCGAAATGGTGTGCTTTTAAAGAGAATGGTTCTTTCAAAAAGGTGAGTGGGAGAATAGTGCAACTCGACGAGATAAACAGTATCTACGTCATCAGATCAAAGGAAAGAGACCTTGGAAGTAATTCCAGAGTTTCCTACTGCGACTGATACGGAAGTCTCTACAATAAAATGTATGAACTTCGGTCGAACTTGCAGCTGAACCATGTAGGCAAGGCTCGTGCAAACCTCTCAGGTGCGCAAACGAGATATTGTTGTTAGACAACATTATACCTACGATACACAAGGAAGCGTTGATGGGCCCTGACTCCAGAATTGGCTAAATGCCAACACAACCCGAGTTAGTTTCCATATAAGTGATTCAAGATTTAAACCTTGATACACCTTTCGGAAGACTTAGAGTCTAACGAATATTTATGGAACTTAAAACTGATACGGATAAAAATGTTTTATCCATAAAGCTCGAGTTGTTGAAATAACAAGTTCAATAGTTGACTATGATGAGGTTGTTTTCATCGTAGCGATGCTTAAAGTCGGTTCGGGTTGAACTAGCAATTAATACATATTTCAATCATGAGATATGAAACATGGATGATAAAAGGATTTCCATCTGATGGAAATGAAAGCTAGGACTTGTATATGATACAGTCCAAAGTAATTTGTCGATCCAGAGGATGCTAGTAGGTATGCAAACTTCAGAGTTCCAACAATGGACAGAAGAGAGCAAAATGGAGTTGGAATCTTCGTGTTTTGATGAAATGGTCAAAGGGGTTTTGACTTCATCAATGGGTAACAAAGATGCTTGTAATTCAAGAAAGTAAGTGGGAGCGTAATAATATTTCTAAAAACCTTATGTGCTTGGCACATTGGTAATTGGAAATAAATTTCTTGACATGAATTAGGACTTCATTTGAAAATAGTTTTTCGATGAAATGCTTAGGCTAAATAGCCTCAATATTAGGCATGATGATCTATGGAGATAGATTTACCTAATGGGGCTAAGCAATGAATACATATTGACAAGATGCTAAAACCTTTTAGCATTTAAAACGCCAAGGAGTGATTCTTGCCGAAGTCACATGGAAAGAGTTTTTGCAAGACTCGGTGTCCCAAAACACTAATGAGTAAAATACATGATGCAGATTCCACACACTTTTGTGTTTGGATTAATCATGTATTCCATGGTATGTAAAACAACCAGATATGTCCGATACTCCCAAGGTGTTGCGAGTATGGATACCAAAGTGATCAAATTACTGATCATGGGACAACAGTGAAAGATGTCACAGAGTACTAGAGTAAGTACTGATGACATGGTTTTCTCGCAAGCAGAGATCATGAAGAGTTCGTTGTAAAATGTTACATCGATACAGTCTTCATCTTTTCTCCATGCGATTTTCGATTTAAATTAAGGGTTTTGTGTAACACACAATGTGGTGGTACAGTTAGTTGGAATTTGTTCAAACTAGTTACTGTGGCGAATTCTATAACAAGGGCTAAGTATGTTGACGCTTTAGAAGCGATAAAGAAGATGTTGAATCATATAGTTCATTCATGAACTTAGTATAGTTCCAAGATGGCTTTTGACAATGGGACACTACTGCAGGTAGTTGCTCCATAACTCAGTTTCAGGAATCCAGGTTCGACCTGTGATTCACATACATACAAAGCCAAGTCCACACAAATATGAATTTTGTGAAAACGTGAAAACGCGAGGACATGCAAAGATACACACGGAACTGAAGTCGTCAGATCCGTTGGACATCAGGCTATACCACAAGCGAAGCATATTTACACCGGTGTGCCACAGGTGTGAAGTGCATTAGCATAAGCTAGATTATTGTCTCTAGTGCAAGTGGGAGTCTGTAGGAGATATGCCCTAGAGGCAATAATAAATGTTATTGATTATCTCCCTGTTCATAATTATGTTTATGTTCCATGCTATAACTGCTATGGTTCCCGAGCCCGTATATCCATAAAGGCTCTGGGGAGAACCCATATGCACGTGTGGAATAATAAACGACAAAATGTATTCCTAGTCGTGCCTCTAAGACTAGCTCAAGTGTTGCATGATGATTATGTTTTCCCAATCATGGGCATGTCTATGCCAAGCAATTTTGAGGGCACAATGCCAGGAAGGACATTTGTGTTGAATCGACCCGAATTGATGTTATGCTATGAGATACATTCGTCACAAGTTAATGGTTTATAACGCAGAGATAGTTAATGTTTGCATAATTCCTTAGACCATGAGAGTATCGAGTTTCTTCATGCTTGCTTCATGAACTTTGGGGTTTGTTAAATGTCATCCGTAACTGGATGGCTATTACGGCGGCTTACGGGTTCATGGGAAAGTATGTTAAGTGACTTGATAGCTCGAGATTGGGATTTGCTCCTCCGACGATGGAGAGATATACTCGGGCCCTCTCAGTGTTACGGTGTCCATCATCGTCTGGCCAGACACTTTGTGATTTGATCACGGGGATGCCGGAACACGAAACGAGAAAAGAGAACAAAACCGGTAACGAGGTAACTAGCATAGTGGACAAGTTGTTGATCCACGGGAATGCCAACATGTCTCACCTCGGGTATTTGTAACATATCGCGAAGCAACAGGAATAGCACACGGCAACTGGAGGTTCACTCGAATATTTATTCGTGTGGGTATATGGGTCAATATGGGTGTCCACGGCTCCGATGTTGATCATTGATCGGAAGGGGTTCCGGGTCATGTCTATACTTCACCGAACCTATAGGGTCACACGCTTAAGGGTCATCTATCTGCTGAATACTAGACAGGGAGTCTGAGAGAAAATCACCGAAAAAGTTTCGGACTGTAACACCCCGCATGTAACTTGCCATAATTGTAACTCCGACTCTTGCCATTTCCGGCTATGTGATATGTTTTTCCCTCCGTTGTTGGGTTTTGTCTTTCGTTTTGTTTTTTGTCATGTCATGCATTTTCATATCATATCATCATGTGCATTGCATTCGCATACGTGTTCGTCTCATGCATCCGAGCATTTTCCCCGTTGTCCGTTTTCCAATCCGGCGCTCCTATCTCCTCCGGTGCACCCCTCTAGTTTTCTTTCGTGTGCGTGTGTCAAACTTTCTCGGAATGGACCGAGGCTTGTCAAGCGGCTTTTTTATACCACCCGGAGACTACCGGTCAAGTTTCGTTCCATTCGGAGGTCGTTTGGTACTCCAACGGTTAACCGGGCCTCCGCAATGTCCATTTGAGTGTCCAGCAAAAACCCCCTCCAAAACCAGCCCAAAACCCACCAAACTCTCTTCCATGCTCTAGGTCGTTCGATCACGATCGTGTGGGCGAAAACCTCACCTCATTTGGAGCCTCCTAGCTCCCTCTACCTATTTATATGTGGGCATCCCGAAAACGAAATCGCAGTCTCCCGTAACCCTAAATCGCCTCTCCGCGGGCGGACGTGTCCAGCCGCCGCCGGACAAAACGCGCCGCCGCTCCCGGCCAGTGGCATCGCGCCACGTCACCCCCGCCGCCGTCTCCACCGCGCCAGGCCCGC
>NC_057799.1:124420105-124429850 GCF_018294505.1 Triticum aestivum
GCGCCGGCGCGCCCCCGCCCGCCGCCGGTCTTCCTCACCGCCGCCGCCGCCCTCGGGTGCTCCGCCACCGGCCGGCGCCGCCGCTCCCCTGCGCCCCCTCGTCCTCTCCCGTCGCCGGCCTCCTCCCTTCTCCTCCCGCCGGCAAGCCGCGCCGCCGCCTCGGCCGCGCCCGAGCCCGAGACGACGCCGGCCCCGATCCCATCTGGGTCAACGGAGGTTGACTCCCGAAACCCTAGTTTTTTTCGCTAAGTCCTCATTTATTCTCAGCAACTTGCTATGTTCCTGATGCCGTAACTTTGTGCATATAGCTCCGATTCACGCGTATAATATGTCAAATTGTTCGCCTCGTGATGCTCTTCATTTTTTTCAATTGCATCATTTTCATTAGAGGTCATCTTGATGCCCAAATCCTCGTTAGAAGAGGGCTAGTTGCTGCTATTCTCTGGTTCTTATCAGAACTTGGAGATTTGTCTTTTTTGTATCATTTATTCTGTGCATCTTTTGAGCATGAGCTCTACATGTGTTTTGAAGTATGCCATGCCATCTTTCAAGTGGTATAGTCCATGTATTTTTGTGATCTATGTGGTGACTAGCACAAGCATGCAAAGTAGGCCCCGTAATATTTCTGATTTCAGGGACTTGGTGATTTCTCTAAGTCCTTGTCTGCTGTTATTTTGTTGCCATATAAACTTGATGCTACAGAGAGATCCATGCATATTTTGGAGATGTACAGTAAGGATGTTTTATAGATATAGTTGTAATTGATCCATTCCTGCAATTGTTTGCAATGTTAGAGTACCATAGCATGACTCAATCTTGCTCTACTTTTACTATAAAATATTTCTGGCAGATTCTTAACATGATATGCATTTTTGCCAAGCTTATTGTAGTTTATCCATACATGCTATGCAATTGTTCTTGCCATGGATAGCTTCATAAACATGCCATCGTTCTGTAGATATGCTTGGTTTGTCATGCATTGCTCTGTAGTGAGTGCATCAAGCTCTCAAAGAGGCCTACATATTAATATTTCTGCCATGCTCTGTTTTCTGCTAAGTCTGAAACCTGATAACGAAACTTGCTATGTTTACATGCTTGCCATCATATCTTATGGTCCTTTTTGGCTTATGTTCATTAAGGGACTTTTGTCATGTGCTTTTAGTAGAACACTACCATGCCTTGTTTTGCTACGTTAAGTTCCTGTAGCATGTTGATTTCGTGCTCCGAACATTGCTACCTGATGCTGATTTCTGCCATGTCCAGTTTTTCACCAAGTCTGTGAACCTGTAATCTTTTGCACTTTTGCCATGCTTGTTTGAGCTTGCTATGTTGTGAACTAGCCGTAGCTCAGTGTTCATCTTTTGTCAAGCATCTACTGTAGATTACCGTCATATGCTTTGTTGCTATGTTGGGGTGCTGTAGCATTGTTACTTGTTGTATTTTAAATGCTATCTTGCTGTTTATCGCAGATTAGTGTCATTCTTGTTTTGCTTGCCATTTGCAAACCGTGCATCCGATTCCGGTGATCTTTATATCGATTTCGACCGAAATCATCTCATCTTTCCAGTGGCATGCTTGGTTTGCCAAGTTACTGCCATGTTCATCATTTTCCTTCCGGAGCACGCATATGCATCGCATATCATATCTTGCATATCACACATGTTTTGCATCATGTTGCTTGCGCATTTCTCGTTGTTGATTGTGGTTCCGTTTGTTTGTGTTCTTGTTTTGAGTAGAGCCGGGAGACGAGTTCATGAACGAGGAACCTGTCGAGTACGCTTACGAGGATCAAGCTTTCGACAACTCTGAGAACCTTGCAGGCAAGATGACCACCCCTCGAAATCACTTCTATCTTTGCTATGCTAGTTGTTCGCTCTATTGCCATGCTCGCTACCTATCACTTGCTATATCATGTCTCCTATTTCAGCCATGTCAGCCCCTAACCATCCTTTCCTAGCAAACCGTTGTTTGGCTATGTTACCGCTTTTGCTCAGCCCCTCTTATAGCGTTGCTAGTTGCAGGTGAAGTTGAAGTTTGTTCCATGTCGGAACATGGATATGTTGGGATATCACAATATCTCTTATTTAATTAATGCATCTATATATTTTGGTAAAGGGTGGAAGGCTCGGCCTTATGCCTGGTGTTTTGTTCCACTCTTGCCGCCCTAGTTACTGTTTAACCGGGATTATGTTCCTTGAGTTTGCGTTCCTTACGCGGTCGGGTGATTTATGGGACCCCCTTGACAGTTCGCCTTGAATAAAACTCCTCCAGCAAGGCCCAACCTTGGTTTTACCATTTGCGACCTATACCTTTTTCCCCCGGGTTTTCTAGAGCCCGAGGGTCATCTTTATTTTAAACCCCCGGGCCAGTGCTCCTCTGAGTATTGGTCCAAACTGTCAGTCGCCGGTGGCCACCAGGGGCAACTCTGGTCTGGCCTATTGGAAGCTTGGACAATCCGGTGTGCCCTGAGAACGAGATATGTGCAGCTCCTATCGGGATTTGTCGGCACATTCGGGAGGCTTTGCTGGTCTTGTTTTACCATTGTCGAGACGTCTTGTAAACCGGAATTCCGAGACTGATCGGGTCTTTCCGGGAGAAGGTTTATCCTTCATTGACCGTGAGAGCTTATGATGGGCTAAGTTGGGACACCCCTGTAGGGTATTATCTTTCGAAAGCCGTGCCCGCGGTTATGAGGCAGATGGGATTTTGTTAATGTCCGGTTTTAGATAACTTGTCACTTGACCCAATTAAAATACACCAAGTGCGTGTGTAGCCGTGATGGTCTCTTCTCGGCGGAGTCCGGGAAGTGAACACGGTCTGTGTTTTGTATGACGTAAGTAGGTGTTCAGGACCTCTTCTTGGTCATTGCTAGATGACGCCCGTTCCATAGCTTCTCTTCTCGCTCTCATTTGCGCAAGTTAGCCACCATATATGCTTTTGTCGCTGCAGCTCCACCTCTTTGCACCTCCTTGTCCTATAAGCTTAAATAGTCTTGATCTCGCGGGTGTAAGATTGCTGAGTCCCCGTGACTCACAGATACTTCCAACACCAGTTACAGGTGCCGACGATGCCGGTGCAGACGATGGCGTCGATCTTAAGTGGGAGTTCGACGAGGAACGTGGTCGTTATTATGTGTCTTTTCCTGATGATCAGTAGTGGAGCCCAGTTGGGACGATCGGGGATCTAGCATTTGGGGTTGTCTTATTTTCATCTGGATGTTGACCGTAGTCGGTCTATATGTTTGTATCTTGGATGATGTATGATGATATTTATGCATTGTGTGAAGTGGCGATTGTAAGCCAACTCTTTATCCCATTCTTGTTCATTACATGGGATTGTGTGAAGATGACCCTTCTTGCGACAAAACCACTATGCGGTTATGCCTCTAAGTCGTGCCTCGACACGTGGGAGATATAGCCGCATCGTGGGCGTTACAAGTTGGTAATCAGAGCCATCCCCGACTTAGGAGCCCCCTGCTTGATCGAATCGCTGACGTTGTTGAGTCTAGAATAAAAATGTTTTGAGTCTTAGGATTATATATATCGGAGAGTAGGATTCTTTTTACTCCTCAGTCCCTTCGTCGCTCTGGTGAGGTCTCCTGACGTAGAGTTTTGACTATTCTCTCCTCAAATTTCACTATTTTTTTTTAGGATCACGCGGGTATCTTGGAATCGTTCCGATCGATTTGTGACGAGAACATTGTTCTTGGTGCCTCCTGTCATTTAGGGGTTGTGGCAGTGTCCCGGGGAGTTGAGCTCCGAGGTGTTGTCGTCACAATTTTATCGTTGCAGTTCTGGAATACCTGAGTTTCGCCGACATCGAAATCTCTTTTATGCAGTTGTTGGTGAGATCACCTCGACGCCACCCAGTACTGGGGCGGGAGTTCGGGAGTATTGCCATAACTTGTATAACGGATGTTTTTCGAAGGTTGAGGTAAACGATTTCCGAAGGTTTCTTGGTTATGTGTTGACGGATGGATACAGCTGGATCTAGGGATTGTTAGTTTGGGTGATATATATTTGTGTCCCCTGTATCCCCTACACCAGATTGCATAACCAGAAAGTTTCGGGAGTTCATATGTGGGAATTCTAGTAGCCTTAGGATATCTTTCCGACAGATGCATGATATGAGATTGGGGTTCGACGTCTAGTGGTCCGCCTGTATACGGTTGATTTTACAGTGGTCTCGTTGTGTCTTAAAGAGTCCATGGCTTTGCCGACTCGGGGACGCTTCGTATGTCATGTGCACAGCCTTGTACATGATGGTGCTGTACGATTGAGCCCGTGTGGGCCCCACCACGAAAACTTCGGACGAAATATCTATCATATGTTTGTTCCGGCTTATTTTGCATGCCAATACTTTGTTTTATTTTGTTTTGTGGTATTCGAGTTGCTTCGAATTCATATGTTCATTCCATATCTTTTCAAGTGGCTTCTCAACTTATGGAAGTGTGATGATTTACTACGGAAGTCATTCGTTCATCTTCGTTCGAATGTTTATTGTGAAGACTATATGTTGCAATTTCTATCCGTTGATTCTACTTATCTTTTGTCTATCAAGATGCTAACGGATGTCACCCTCTTCAGGATGGCTCCGCCAACGCGTCAGAATCTGGATCGCAATGAAGGGAGTCAAGCGAACCCTCTGCCACCACCTCCACCTCCGGAGGCATGGCAGGCAATCATGGCAGCCACCAACGCCAATGCTCAGATGATTCTGCAACTCTTGCAAGAACGTACTCAAGGGCAAGGCAATCAAGGCAATCAAGGTCAAGGCAACAATCAGTTTCACTTTGCCACTCTCAACCAGTTTCTCGCAAATCAGCCCAAGTCTTTCAGCTACTGTGCCGAGGCCACGGATGCCGATAATTGGCTCGTGGACATCAACAAGCATTTTGAATGTAGCAATGTCAGGCCTGAGGACTTTGTCAAGTTCGCTTCTTTCCAGCTCAAGGACCAAGCTGCTGATTGGTTTCAACAATACAAAGATTCCAGAGGAGGTCGTGTGATTACTTGGACTGACTTCTGTCGGGACTTCAAAGCGCACCACATTCCACAAAGTGTTGTTGAGAGCAAGCGTGAGGAGTTCCGCAATCTCAAGCAAGGAAACATGTCTGTGTATCAATACAACATTCAGTTTCAGAAACTTGCTCGCTTCGCTAAACAAGACGTTCCTGATGAGAAGAGCATGATCTATCACTTCAGAGGTGGCCTTAAAGAGGATCTGCAGTTAGCTCTCGTTCTTGTTGAGCCTACTCAGTTTGATCAATTCTACAATATGGCACTGAAGCAAGAGGCTGCTCAGCTCAAGTGTGAGGCTTCTAAGAAGAGAGTCAGGGACGCAGTTCAGTCTTCTTCTTCCTCACTTGTGTCAGCTAAGCAACAGAAGTTCTGGTTGCCTCCTCCTCCTCCGTTTCGTCAGCCTTACCAGCAGAAGAACAAAGGTGGCCATGGTTCTAACAACTCTTCCAACTCTGGCTATCAGAACAAGTCTCAGAATCAAGCTCCCAAGTCCAATGCTCCTTATCACCGTCCACTCTCAGAGGTGACTTGCAACAAATGTCAGCAGAAAGGTCACTATGCTAACAAGTGCTTCAACCAGAGGCGTCTTCCTCCTCCTCCTCCTGTCAGATCTTCCAGCAATGCAGTGGTCAAGCATAATCCAAAGTTTGCAAAGGTGAACATGATGAATGCAGCTCAAGCGGAGGAATCTACTGATGTGATAATGGGTAATCTTCCTGTTAACGATATTCCTGCAAAAGTTCTTTTTGATACTGGTGCATCTCTTTCTTTCATATCAAGACCTTTTGCATCCAAGCATGAATTGCATTTCCAAGGATTGCCTAGGCCGTTAGCAGTTGTCTCTCCAGGCAAATGCATGAATGCAAGTTCCATGGTTCCGAATGTTACCATCAAGTTGGGCGATTATGCATTCCAGTCTTCTCCAATTGTTCTTGGTGACTCGGATATTGATCTTATTCTCGGGATGGACTGGCTTTCTAAGCACAAGGCTCAACTTGATTGTGCTGCCAGAGAAATTCAATTGACACACTCGTCTGAGGATGTGATTGTTTTTGCCGCTCGTGATGAAACCATTCGGTTTTTCTCTCTCAATGAGAAGGGCGAATTGGATGCCATCTCTCAAATTCCAGTCGTTTGCGAGTATCAAGATGTCTTTCCAGAAGAGCTTCCGGGTATGCCTCCGCACCGGCCAGTTGAGTTCGTTATCGAACTAGAGCCTGGTACTGTACCCGTTTGCAAGCGTCCATACAAGCTTGGACCTAACAAGCTGAAGGAATTGAAGAAGCAGCTCGATGAACAAGAACATCTGGGTTTGATCAGACCGAGTTCTTCTCCATGGGGTTGTGGTGTTCTTTTTGTCAAGAAGAAGGATGGCACGGACCGACTTTGTGTCGATTACCGTCCATTGAACAAGAAGACAATCAAGAACAAGTATCCACTTCCCAACATCAATGAGCTATTTGAGCAACTCAAGGGCGCTAAAGTTTTCTCGAAGCTTGACC
Source organism: Triticum aestivum (assembly GCF_018294505.1). NCBI lineage: Eukaryota > Viridiplantae > Streptophyta > Magnoliopsida > Poales > Poaceae > Triticum > Triticum aestivum. The sequence continues at coordinate 124,426,629 of NC_057799.1, forward strand.
TTCGTATGGGTTATCATCAGATTCGCATTCGTGAAGAAGATATTCCCAAGACAGCATTCAGAACAAGCTTTGGTTCTTATGAATATACTGTCGTGTCTTTCGGCCTTGTAAATGCTCCTCCGGTGTTCTCTCGGATGATGAATTTCATCTTCAACCCCTATACCAATGAATTTGTTCTGGTGTATCTCGACGATATCTTGGTCTTCTCCAAGAATAAGCAGGATCATGCCAAACATTTGCGATTGGTGCTCGACAAGCTCAGAGAGTATCAATTCTATGCGAAGTTCTCCAAATGTGAGTTTTGGCTCGATGAAGTTCTTTTCCTTGGTCACATCATCTCCGCCAAAGGCATCGCTGTTAACCCCGAGAAGGTGTCCGCAGTTCTGGATTGGGAACCTCCTCAAAATGTCAAGCAGCTCCGCAGTTTTCTGGGTCTTGCAAGCTATTGCCAAAGATTCGTTGAGAATTTTTCCAAGATTGCAAAGCCTCTTTCCAACCTCCTTCAGAAGCATGTGAAGTATGTCTGGTCTCCTGAGTGTGAAGTTGCTTTCAACACTCTCAAACAGAAACTAGTCACAGCTCCTGTCTTGACTCCTCCTGATGAATCCAAGCCGTATGAAGTCTTCTGTGATGCTTCTCTCCAAGGTCTCGGTGCTGTATTAATGCAAGAGAAGAAAGTTGTGGCTTATACCTCTCGGCAGTTGAAGCCCAACGAGAAGAACTACCCCACTCACGATCTTGAGTTGGCGGCAGTTGTCCATGCATTGGTTACATGGAGACATCTCTTGTTGGGAAGACAAGTGGACATTTTCACTGATCACAAGAGTCTCAAGTATATCTTCACGCAGCCCAATCTCAATCTCAGGCAGACTCGATGGGTCGAAATGATTCAAGAGTACAATCCGAGTATCGAATATACTCCAGGCAAAGCAAATGTCATTGCAGATGCTTTAAGCAGGAAAGCTTATTGCAACAGCTTAATTCTCAAGCCTTTCCAACCGGATCTTTGTGAAGCTTTCCGCAAGCTGAATCTCCAAGTTGTTCCTCAAGGCGTTCTTGCCAACCTCATAGTATCTCCTACTTTGGAAGATCAAATTCGTGAGGCACAACTCCTTGATGCCATGGTGAAGAAGGTGAAACGTGGTATCGACAAGGGTCTTTCCAAATACAAGTGCTATCGCATTGATGACAGAGACACTTTGTTCTTCGAGGACCGGATTGTGGTTCCGAAAGGTGATCTAAGGAAAGTCATAATGAACGAAGCGCACAATTCTCTCCTTTCCATTCATCCTGGAAGTACGAAGATGTATCATGACCTCAAGCAGTCGTATTGGTGGACTCGAATGAAGCGAGAAATTGCTCAAATCGTGAATGAATGTGATGTCTGCCGAAGAGTGAAAGCAGAACACCAACGACCAGCTGGTCTCCTCCAACCTCTTGCTATTCCGGAATGGAAGTTTGATCATATCGAAATGGACTTCGTGACTGGATTTCCAAAGTCCAAGCGCGGAAATGACGCTATCTTCGTTGTCATCGACAAGCTCTCTAAAGTGGCTCATTTCCTTCCTATCAAAGAATCCATCACAGCAGCTCAGCTGGCAGAGCTCTACACCTCCAGAATTGTCTCCTTGCACTCCACAATTGATTTCTTCGGATCGTGGAAGCATCTTCACCTCTAAGTTCTGGGACTCCTTTCAGAAGGCCATGGGCACAAACATTCGCTTCAGCACAGCTTTTCATCCTCAAACTAGTGGCCAAGTCGAGCGAGTCAATCAAATTCTTGAAGATATGCTAAGGGCTTGTGTCATTTCCTTCGGCATGAAATGGGAAGATTGTCTTCCATATGCTGAATTCTCCTACAACAACAGCTTCCAAGCGAGTTCGGGCAAAGCCCCATTCGAGATTCTATATGGCAGAAAGTGCCGTACTCCTCTCAATTGGTCAGAGACTGGTGAACGCCAACTTCTTGGCAATGACTTAATCACTGAAGCTGAAGAAATGTGTAAAGTCATCCGTGATAATCTCAAAGCCGCGCAATCGCGCCAGAAGAGCTACTTTGATAGTAAGCATCGTGATTTGGCATTCGAGATCGGAGACCATGTCTACCTCCGTGTCTCTCCAATGAAAGGCACTCGTCGCTTCGGTATCAAAGGGAAGCTTGCCCCTAGATACGTGGGTCCTTTCAAGATCATTGGCAAAAGAGGCGACCTCGCATATCAACTTGAGCTTCCTTCCAACTTCGCGAACGTGCACGATGTGTTCCACGTGTCACAGCTCCGCAAGTGCTTCAAGACGCCTGAGCGCACTATCGACTTCGAAGAGATTGACCTCCAAGAAGATTTGTCTTATCATGAGCACCCAGTTGCTATTCTTGAAGAAACTGAGCGCAAGACTCGCAACAAGTCAATCAAATTCCTCAAAGTGAAGTGGTCGCACCATTCCGACCGGGAAGCCACCTGGGAACGCGAGGACCATCTCCGTTCCGAATATCCGGAGTTCTTTCAGTCCTAGATCTCGGGACGAGATCCTCTCGTAGTGGTGGAGTGTTGTAACACCCCGCATGTAACTTGCCATAATTGTAACTCCGACTCTTGCCATTTCCGGCTATGTGATATGTTTTTCCCTCCGTTGTTGGGTTTTGTCTTTCGTTTTGTTTTTTGTCATGTCATGCATTTTCATATCATATCATCATGTGCATTGTATTCGCATACGTGTTCGTCTCATGCATCCGAGCATTTTCCCCGTTGTCCGTTTTCCAATCCGGCGCTCCTATCTCCTCCGGTGCACCCCTCTAGTTTTCTTTCGTGTGCGTGTGTCAAACTTTCTCGGAATGGACCGAGGCTTGTCAAGCGGCTTTTTTATACCACCCGGAGACTACCGGTGAAGTTTCGTTCCATTCGGAGGTCGTTTGGTACTCCAACGGTTAACCGGGCCTCCGCAATGTCCATTTGAGTGTCCAGCAAAAACCCCCTCCAAAACCAGCCCAAAACCCACCAAGCTCTCTTCCATGCTCTAGGTCGTTCGATCACGATCGTGTGGGCGAAAACCGCACCTCATTTGGAGCCTCCTAGCTCCCTCTACCTATTTATATGTGGGCATCCCGAAAACGAAATCGCAGTCTCCCGTAACCCTAAATCGCCTCTCCGCGGGCGGACGTGTCCAGCCGCCGCCGGACAAAACGCGCCGCCGCTCCCGGCCAGTGGCATCGCGCCACGTCACCCC
>NC_057799.1:124429860-124438672 GCF_018294505.1 Triticum aestivum
GCGCCGGCGCGCCCCCGCCCGCCGCCGGTCTTCCTCACCGCCGCCGCCGCCCTCGGGTGCTCCGCCACCGGCCGGCGCCGCCGCTCCCCTGCGCCCCCTCGTCCTCTCCCGTCGCCGGCCTCCTCCCTTCTCCTCCCGCCGGCAAGCCGCGCCGCCGCCTCGGCCGCGCCCGAGCCCGAGACGACGCCGGCCCCGATCCCATCTGGGTCAACGGAGGTTGACTCCCGAAACCCTAGTTTTTTTCGCTAAGTCCTCATTTATTCTCAGCAACTTGCTATGTTCCTGATGCCGTAACTTTGTGCATATAGCTCCGATTCGCGCGTATAATATGTCAAATTGTTCGCCTCGTGATGCTCTTCATTTTGTTCAATTGCATCATTTTCATTAGAGGTCATCTTGATGCCCAAATCTTCGTTGGAAGAGGGCTAGTTGCTGCTATTCTCTGGTTCTTATCAGAACTTGGAGATTTGTCTTTTTTGTATCATTTATTCTGTGCATCTTTTGAGCATGAGCTCTACATGTGTTTTGAAGTATGCCATGACATCTTTCCAGTGGTATAGTCCATGTATTTTTGTGATCTATGTGGTGACTAGCACAAGCATGCAAAGTAGGCCCCGTAATATTTCTGATTTCAGGGACTTAGTGATTTCTCTAAGTCCTTGTCTGCTGTTATTTTGTTGCCATATAAACTTGATGGTACAGAGAGATCCATGCATATTTTGGAGATGTTAAGTAAGGATGTTTTGTAGATATAGTTGTAATTGATCCATTCCTGCAATTTTTTGCAATTTTAGAGTACCATAGCATGACTCAATCTTGCTCTACTTTTGCTATAAAATATTTCTGGCAGATTCTTAACATGATATGCATTTTTGCCAAGCTTATTGTAGTTTATCCATACATGCTATGCAATTGTTCTTGCCATGGATAGCTTCATAAACATGCCATCTTGCTGTAGATATGCTTGGTTTGTCATGAGTTGCTCTGTAGTGGGTGCATCAAGCTCTCAAAGAGGCCTACATATTAATATTTCTGCCATGCTCTGTTTTCTGCTAAGTCTGAAACCTGATAACGAAACTTGCTATGTTTACATGCTTGCCATCATATCTTATGGTCCTTTTTGGCTTATGTTCAGTAAGGGACTTTTGTCATGTGCTTTTAGTAGAACACTACCATGCCTTGTTTTGCTACGTTAAGTTCCTGTAGCATGTTGATTTCGTGCTCCGAACATTGCTACCTGATGCTGATTTCTGCCATGTCCAGTTTTTCACCAAGTCTGTGAACCTGTAATCTTTTGCACTTTTGCCATGCTTGTTTGAGCTTGCTATGTTGTGAACTAGCCGTAGCTCAGTGTTCATCTTTTGTCAAGCATCTACTGTAGATTACCGTCATATGCTTTGTTGCTATGTTGGGGTGCTGTAGCATTGTTACTTGTTGTATTTTAAATGCTATCTTGCTGTTTATCGCAGATTAGTGTCATTCTTGTTTTGCTTGCCATTTGCAAACCGTGCATCCGATTCCGGTGATCTTTATATCGATTTCGACCGAAATCATCTCATCTTTCCAGTGGCATGCTTGGTTTGCCAAGTTACTGCCATGTTCATCATTTTCCTTCCGGAGCACGCATATGCATCGCATATCATATCTTGCATATCACACATGTTTTGCATCATGTTGCTTGCGCATTTCTCGTTGTTGATTGTGGTTCCGTTTGTTTGTGTTCTTGTTTTGAGTAGAGCCGGGAGACGAGTTCATGAACGAGGAACCTGTCGAGTACGCTTACGAGGATCAAGCTTTCGACAACTCTGAGAACCTTGCAGGCAAGATGACCACCCCTCGAAATCACTTCTATCTTTGCTATGCTAGTTGTTCGCTCTATTGCCATGCTCGCTACCTATCACTTGCTATATCATGTCTCCTATTTCAGCCATGTCCGCCCCTAACCATCCTTTCCTAGCAAACCGTTGTTTGGCTATGTTACCGCTTTTGCTCAGCCCCTCTTATAGCGTTGCTAGTTGCAGGTGAAGTTGAAGTTTGTTCCATGTCGGAACATGGATATGTTGGGATATCACAATATCTCTTATTTAATTAATGCATCTATATATTTTGGTAAAGGTTGGAAGGCTCGGCCTTATGCCTGGTGTTTTGTTCCACTCTTGCCGCCCTAGTTACTGTTTAACCGGGATTATGTTCCTTGAGTTTGCGTTCCTTACGCGGTCGGGTGATTTATGGGACCCCCTTGACAGTTCGCCTTGAATAAAAATCCTCCAGCAAGGCCCAACCTTGGTTTTACCATTTGCGACCTATACCTTTTTCCCCCGGGTTTTCTAGAGTCCGAGGGTCATCTTTATTTTAAACCCCCGGGCCAGTGCTCCTCTGAGTATTGGTCCAAACTGTCAGTCGCCGGTGGCCACCAGGGGCAACTCTGGTCTGGCCTATCGGAAGCTTGGACAATCCGGTGTGCCATGAGAACGAGATATGTGCAGCTCCTATCGGGATTTGTCGGCACATTCGGGAGGCTTTGCTGGTCTTGTTTTACCATTGTCGAGATGTCTTGTAAACCGGAATTCCGAGACTGATCGGGTCTTTCCGGGAGAAGGTTTATCCTTCGTTGACCGTGAGAGCTTATGATGGGCTAAGTTGGGACACCCCTGCAGGGTATTATCTTTCGAAAGCCGTGCCCGCGGTTATGAGGCAGATGGGATTTTGTTAATGTCCGGTTTTAGATAACTTGTCACTTGACCCAATTAAAATACACCGAGTGCGTGTGTAGCCGTGATGGTCTCTTCTCGGCGGAGTCCGGGAAGTGAACACGGTCTGTGTTTTGTATGACGTAAGTAGGTGTTCAGGACCTCTTCTTGGTCATTGCTAGATGACGCCCGTTCCATAGCTTCTCTTCTCGCTCTCATTTGCGCAAGTTAGCCACCATATATGCTTTTGTCGCTGCAGCTCCACCTCTTTGCACCTCCTTGTCCTATAAGCTTAAATAGTCTTGATCTCGCGGGTGTGAGATTGCTGAGTCCCCGTGACTCACAGATACTTCCAACACCAGTTGCAGGTGCCGACGATGCCGGTGCAGACGATGGCGTCGATCTTAAGTGGGAGTTCGACGAGGAACGTGGTCGTTATTATGTGTCTTTTCCTGATGATCAGTAGTGGAGCCCAGTTGGGACGATCGGGGATCTAGCATTTGGGGTTGTCTTATTTTCATCTGGATGTTGACCGTAGTCGGTCTATATGTTTGTATCTTGGATGATGTATGATGTTATTTATGCATTGTGTGAAGTGGCGATTGTAAGCCAACTCTTTATCCCATTCTTGTTCATTACATGGGATTGTGTGAAGATGACCCTTCTTGTGACAAAACCACTATGCGGTTATGCCTCTAAGTCGTGCCTCGACACGTGGGAGATATAGCCGCATCGTGGGCGTTACACGGACACCGAAAAGTTTCGGACAACGGAATTGTACCGCAGAGAGAGGTCATCGGATAAGTTTCGATGATACTGAAAAGTTGTTTCGGGATACACCATTAAGTCAAATTGGTTTCGGCACATGCCTGATAATTCTTGGAGGATGCCAGAATCATTCTGGAAGCTTTTTGGAATTTTCAGAAATAAAAACCAAAAATGTTTCGGAGCTGCCAGTACCGCTTTGGTTGTTCTTCGCAGATGAAGTTCGCTAATCTGAAATTGTTTCAGAATGAATCCAAAATCATTTGAGTGGGTACTGGAATTATTCTAAGACCCACAGAAATATTTTCGGATTTAGTGGACGCGAAAAATTGTCTTCATGAATAGTGAAAATGCATTCTTGTTTGCTTTTCGCAGATGAAAATCACTAAACCGAAATTGTTTCAGAACGCGTTGAAAATTATTTTAGTGGGTACTGGAAATGTTCTGAGCCCACATAAATATTTTCAGTTCGAACGGACGCTGAAAAATGTCGTCATGAATAGTGAAAGTGCTTTTTGCTTGGCTTCTTGGAGAAGCCACCTTGAGGGCCTTTTTGGTATTTCCCCCCTTGGCTTCTTGGAGAAGCCACCCTTGGGCTTGGCCTATAAATAGGGGTGGAGGGGGCTGCCTAAAGGATCATCCCTTGCTCTCATACACATGCCATGCATTATCTGGCTTCTTCTCTCCCTCCCACGAAAAGAGTTTCGTAGAGCCGTAAGGCTGTCTGGGTTCCGGCAGGAACTAGTTCTGGACGGCGAAGCCCTGCCGGATAGATGACACCGTATGTGTGCAACTCTGTAGAGAGATCGTAGTTTTGGTCTTAGTTCGTGAGTGCCTCCCGAAGGGCTGTTCGTGTGACCGTCCGAGTTTCGATGGTCCTCCCGAAGGGCTGTCCGAGTGACCGTTCGAGTTTCGAAGGTCCTCCCGAAGGGCTGTCCGTGACACCGTCCGGGGGGCTGTTCGACCGCCTCCCGGAGGGCTGTCTGAGGAGAAGATGAGGGTATACATCCTCGCGGTTGGGAGGTTGTAAATCCTAGCTGCGGGGATTTGCACCGCCGATCGTCATCGACTCTACTTCCCGCTGCGCTACGAGTCGGTAACGAAAAAGATCAAACCATGTATGCAGTCTCCATAGTGGTCCTGGGCTGGTGCGTGGGTCGGAAATATTTTGTTTTCTGTCGCGTTACCCTACATGCTTTGGGTGTGCCAAATGTCACAACGTAACAGGGTGGCTATAAAGGCACACTACGGGTATCTCCGAAAGTGTCTGTTGAGTTGGCACGAATCGAGACTGGGATTTGTCACTCCGTGTGACGGAGAGGTATCTCTAGGGCCACTCGGTAAGACATCATCATAATGAGCTCAATGTGACCAAGGAGTTGATCACGGGATGATGTGTTATGGAACGAGTAAAGAGACTTGCCAGTAACGAGATTGAACAAGGTATAGGGATACCGACGATCGAATCTCGGGCAAGTATCATACCGGTAGACAAAGGGAATTGTGTACGGGATTGATTGAATCCCCGACATCGTGGTTCATCCGATGAGATCATCGTGTAACATGTGGGAGCCAACATGGGTATCTAGATCCCGCTGTTGGTTATTGGCCGGAGAGATGTCTCGGTCATGTCTACATGGTTCCCGAACCCGTAGGGTCTACACACTTAAGGTTCGGTGACGCTAGAGTTGTTATGGGAAATAGTATGTGGTTATTGAATGTTGTTCGGAATCCCGGATGAGATCCCGGACGTCACGAGGAGTTCCGGAATGGTCCGGAGGTGAAGATTTATATATGGGAAGTCATGATACGGTCACCGGAAGTATTCGGGGGTTTGCCGGTATTGTACCAAGACCACCGAAGGGGTTCCGGGGATCCACCTGCCCCGGAGGGCCCTATGGGCTGTATGTGGAATGGAACCAACCCCTAAGTGGGCTGGGCACCATCCCCCCAGGGCCCATGCGCCTAGGGTTGGGGGAAACCCTAAGGGGGGCGCCCCCCTTGGCATGGGGGGCAAGCCCCCTCCCCTTGACCGCCGCCCCCCTCTAGATCTCATCTATAGGGGCCGCCCCCTTCCCCCTTCGCCCTATAAATAGGTGGGAGAAGGGAGGGTAGCAGCACCTCATCCAAGGCGCAGCCCTCCCCCTCTCCAACACCCCCTCCTCCTCCGTTGAGCTTGGCGAAGCCCTGCCGGAGAACTGCAAGCTCCACCACCATGCCGTCGTGCTGCCGGAGTTATTCCCCAACTTCTCCTTCCCCCTTGCTAGATCAAGAAGGAGGAGACATCCCTGTGCTGCACGTATGTTGAACGCGGAGGCGCCGTTGTTCGGCGCTTAGATCGGAATCGACCGCGATCTGAATTGCTGCGTGTACGACTCCTCCAACCGTGTTCTTGTAACGCTTCCGCATCGCGATCTTCAAGGGTATGAAGATACACTCCCCTCTCTCTCGTTGCTGGTCTCTCCATAGATTGATCTTGGTGATGCGTAATTTTTTTTAATTTCAGCAACGATCCCCAACAGTGGCATCAGAGCCAGGTCTATGCGTAGTTTCTACGCACGAGTAGAACACAAGTTGTTGTGGGCGTCGATTTTGTCAATTTACTTGCCGTTACTAGTCCTATATTGATTCGGCGGCATTGTGGGATGAAGCGGCCCGGACCGACCTTACACGTACGTTACGTGAGACAGGTTCCACCGACTGACATTGTGACGCCCCCGATTTGACCGTACACTAATCATGCACGCAAATGTGTACGATCAAGATCAGGGACTCACGGGAAGATATCACAACACAACACAACTCTAAAACATAATTAAGTCATACAAGCATCATAATACAGGCCAGGGGCCTCGAGGGCTCGAATACAAGTGCTCGATCACAGACGAGTCAGCGGAAGCAACAATATCTGAGTACAGACATAAGTTAAACAAGTTTGCCTTAAGAAGGCTAGCACAAACTGGGGTACAGATCGAACGAGGCGCAGGCCTCCTGCCTGGGATCCTCCTAACTACTCCTGGTCGTCGTCAGCGGGCTGCACGTTGTAGTAGGCACCTCCAGTGTCGTAGGTGTCGTCGTCGACGGTGGCGTCTGGCTCCTGGACTCCAGCATCTGGTTGTGACAACCAGATAGAAAAGAAAAGGGGGAAAAGAGGGGGAGAAGCAACCGTGAGTACTCATCCAAAGTACTCGCAAGCAAGGAGCTATACTACATATGCATGGGTATATGTGTAAAGGGGCATATCAGTGGACTGAACTGCAGAATGCCAGAATAAAAGGGGGATAGCTAGTCCTATCGAAGACTACGCTTCTGGACATCTCCATCTTGCAGCAGGTGGAAGAGAGTAGATTGAAGTCCTCCAAGTAGCATCGCATAGCATAATCCTACCCGGCGACCCCCTCCTCGTCGCCCTGTTAGAGAGCGATCACCGGGTTGTATCTGGCACTTGGAAGGGTGTATTTTATTCAGTATCCAGTTCTAGTTGTCATAAGGTCAAGGTACAACTCCGGGTCGTCCTTTTACCGAGGGACACGGCTATTCGAATAGATAAACTTCCCTGCAGGGGTGCACCACATAACCCAACACGCTCGATCCCATTTGGCCGGACACACTTTTCAGGGTCATGCCCGGCCTCGTAAGATCAACGCGTCGCAGCCCCACCTAAGCACAACAGAGAGGTCAGCACGCCGGTCTAACCCTATGCGCGCAGGGGTCTGGGCCCATCGCCCTATGCACACCTGCACGTTGCGTACGCGGCCGGAAGCAGACCTAGCCTAGTGGCGTTCCAGTCCAATCCGGCGCGCGCCACTCAGTCGCTGACGTCACGAAGGCTTCGGCTGATACCACGACGCCGGATACCCATAACTACTGCCGCGTAGATGGCTAGTGCGTATAGACCAAATGGCCAGACTCAGATCAAATACCAAGATCTCGTTAAGCGTGTTAAGTATCCGCGAACGCCGACCAGGGCCAGGCCCACCGCTCACCTGGGTGGTCTCAACCTGCCCTGTCGCTCCGCCACAAAGATCCACTTGCGGGTACTCCTACGAGCCGACCCGACTTTAGTCATCACATGTGTCATGTATGTAGTATATAAGTATATACCCGTGATCACCGCCCAGGTGATCACGGCCCGATAGTATAGCACAGCAGACGGACAAGAATGTAGGGCCACTGATGGAAATCTAGCATCCTATACTAAGCATGTAGGATTGCAGGTAAAGGTATCAATAGTAGTAGCAAGGATAGGCTATGCATCAAGATAGGATATCGGAAAGCAGTAACATGCTACACTACTCTAATGCAAGCAGTATAGAGAAGAATAGGCGATATCTGGTGATCAAGGGGGGGGCTTGCCTGGTTGCTCTGGCAAGTAGGAGGGGTCGTCAACTCCGTAGTCGAACTGGGCAGCAGCAGTGTCGGTCTCGTAGTCTACCGGAGAGAAGAGGGGGAAGAAACAGTAAATACAATGCAAACATAAGCATGACGATGCGTGACATGAAAACGAGCGGTGCTAGGTGTGACCTAACGCGACAGTAGATGGTACCGGTGAAGGGGGGAAACAACCGGGAGGTATTCCCGATGTTTCGCGTTTTCGGACAGACGGACCGGAGGGGGAAAGTTGCTAGTTCGATAGGTTAGGGAGGTGTGGTGGACGAACGGACTGCGTATTCGGATTCGTCTCATCGTTCTGAGCAACTTTCATATAGAAAACATTTTCATCCGAGTTACGGTTTAAAAGATATGAATTTTCAAAGTTTATTTGAATTTCTGGAATTATTTGAATTAAGCAAAAATGAATTATGACGTCAGCATGAGGCAATGCTGACGTCAGCAGGTCAACAGAGCGGCTGACCAGGTCAAACTGACCAGTGGGCCCCATCTGTCATAGACAGTGGGCTAATCAGAAGATTAAACTAATTAATTTTTAGTTAATTAACTACTGGGCCCACCTGTCAGTGAGTATTTAGATTAATTAAATAGTTTTAATTATAAAAACATTTTTCTTTTCTCTTTTTTTTAATTTTGCGGCGGGGCCCGCATGTCAGTGGCTGGGCCTGCCCAGTCAGCACGTTGACTGGGTTGACCCAGTCAACGGGGCCCACGGGGCCCACTGGCAGTGGCACTGGGGTGGCCCCAGGCCAGCCACGTCGGCGGCCGGCGCCGGAGCAACTCCGACGAGCCAAACGCGGCGGCGCGGCTCGGGAGGGGCGCGGGTTTCGCGCACAGGGGGTCTGCGGGGTCGTGGCTGGGCGCGTTCGACGCGGCTCGGCGCCGCGCGTCCAACGGTGGTGGCCGGAGTGGCTGGAACGGGCGGGGGCGAGCGCTACGAGCTCGCCGGCGGCGAGGTGCTTCGG
>NC_057799.1:124440438-124448761 GCF_018294505.1 Triticum aestivum
GCGCAGACGATCCTCTCGTTCCCAAGTGGCCTCATCTTCAGAATGGTGCGACCACTGGACTTTGAGAAACTTGATCGCCTTCTGACGTGTGCGGCGTTCAGCTTGGTCGAGAATGCGGACCAGATGCTCCTTATAGGAGAGGTCTTGCTGCAATTCGAGCACTTCATGATCCACAGCTCGGATTGGATCCTTGAAGCAACGGCGGAGCTGTGACACATGGAACACATCGTGAACCTGTGAAAGGTTCGGCGGTAGCTCCAGTTGGTATGCCACTTTTCCACGCCTTTCGAGAATAGTGAATGGGCCAATATAGCGAGGAGCTAGTTTGCCCTTGATCCCGAAGCGGTGAGCACCCTTCATAGGTGTGACTCGAAGATAAGCCTTTTCGCCAGGTTGATAGACCATGTCTTTATGATGACGGTCATACTGACTCTTCTGACGTGACTGAGCAGTCTTGAGATTCTCACGAATAATGCGGACTTGTTCTTCGGCATCTTGGATAATATCCGGACCGAAGAGTGGACGTTCCCCAGTTTCTGACCAGTTCAGAGGGGTTCGGCACTTTCGTCCATATAACACTTCGAAGGGGGCCATCTTCAGACTAGCTTGATAGCTATTATTATAGGAGAACTCAGCATACGAGAGAGATTCCTCCCATTTCTTGCCGAAGGAAATAACACAAGCTCGAAGCATGTCTTCGAGAACTTGGTTGATGCGTTCAACTTGTCCTTGCGATTGAGGATGAAACGCAGTACTGAATGACAGATGAGTTCCCATAGCTTCTTGGAAACTTGCCCAGAATCTTGAAGTGAATAAGCTGCCACGGTCTGAGCTGATAACCAATGGAATACCGTGGAGTGAAACAATCCTGGACATATAGAGCGTTGCCAACTGGCTAGCAGTGATCGTTTCCTTGACTGCCAGAAAATGTGCAACTTTGGAAAGTCGGTCAATGACGACAAGAATAGCATCATTACCTTTATGTGATTTGGGAAATCCAGTGACGAAGTCCATTTCAACATGGTCCCATTTCCATTCAGGAATAGAGATAGGTTGCAGAGTTCCAGCAGGCCTTTGATGTTCTGCTTTGATACGACGGCAAACGTCACACTCAGCAACATAACGAGCAATGTCTTGCTTCATATTAGACCACCAGAATCTCTGACGGATGTCTTGGTACATCTTTGTACTACCAGGGTGGATACATAGAGGCGTATCATGAGCTTCTTTCATAACTTCCTGTGTCATATCCAGGTTTTTCTCTGCACATGGCACCACTAGGCGGCCCTTGAAGTATAAGGTGCCATCTTCAGCAATGGTGAAGAATGAGGGCTTTCCTTCTACGAGGTAGCGCTTAATCTTGTGGGCTTCAGAGTCATACTTCTGTAGCCTTTTGATGCTGTCCTCGAGATCTGGTTTAGCAACTAGGGTATTGAGGGAACCCTGGGTAACAACGTGGAGGTTCACCTTGCCAAACTCCTTAGGAGGGGGAGCGAGTGCACCCGGAGGAACAATATGGAGGTTCAGCTTCCTGAATTCTTCAACAAGCGAGGGCTGAACTTTGTGAACCTGGAGGTGGTTGCAGTAAGACTTGCGGCTCAAGGCATCAGCCATTACATTAGCCTTGCCTGGCGTATAGGAAATACCCAAGTCAAAGTCTGCAACAAGCTCCATCCATCTCTGTTGACGGAGGTTCAGATCTGGCTGAGTAAACAGATACTTCAGACTTTGGTGGTCAGTGAAGATCTCGCAACGATTACCGAGAAGGTAATGTCGCCACTGCTTCAGCGCATGAATAACAGCAGCAAGTTCGAGGTCGTGAACTGGGTAGTTCTCTTCGTGAGGGCGCAATTGCCGAGAGGCATAAGCAATCACTTTGCGGTCTTGCATTAGGACACAGCCTAATCCTTGACGGGAAGCGTCGCAGTAAATGACAAAGTCCTTCTTAGTATCAGGTGGAGCTAGAACTGGAGCAGAAGTCAACTTGTCTTTGAGTGCCTGGAAACTTTCCTGACATTTGTCTGTCCATTGGAACTTGACACCCTTATGCAACAGGTTAGTCAGAGGCCTGGCGATCTTAGAGAAGTTCTCGACGAATCGACGGCAATAGCTGGCGAGACCGAGAAAACTTCTGACTTGCTTAACGTTCTTGGGAGGAGTCCAATCAAGAATAGCCTGAACTCGCTCGGGGTTGACGGCAATACCATCCTTAGAGATGACATGCCCAAGATAGGTTACTTCCGGTAGCCAGAATTCACATTTGGAGAACTTGGCATATAGTTGATGCTCTCGTAGCTTCTCCAGCACAAGTCGAAGATGTTCGGCATGTTCTTCTTCGTTCTTGGAAAATACCAGGATATCATCCAGATAAACCACGACGAACTTGTTGAGGTAATCCATGAATATATAGTTCATCAGACGAGAGAAGGTGGCTGGAGCATTGGTTAAACCGAAAGACATGACGGTGTACTCGTATGAACCATAGCGAGTCACGAAGGCGGTCTTTGGGATATCCTCTTCTCGAACACGGATCTGGTGGTAGCCCAACCTCAAGTCGAGCTTAGAGAACACTGACGAACCCGCCAGTTGATCATACAGATCATTGATCCGAGGAAGAGGGTACTTATTCTGAATGGTAGCTTGGTTTATAGGACGGTAGTCTTGAACTAACCGGTTTGTCCCATCCTTCTTCTTGACAAAGAGAGAAGGTGCTCCCCAAGGAGAGCAACTTGGGCGAATAAATCCTTTGCGAAGAGATTTGTCGATTTCCTCCTTAAGCTCAAGGAGTTCATGCGGCGGCATTTTGTAGGGTCGCTTGGCTATAGGAGTGGTGCCTGGTTTCAAGTCGATGATGAATTCGACAGCTCTAGCAGGGGGAATCCCTGGAAGTTCTTCAGGGAAGACGTCGAGGAATTCACGCACGACGGGAATGTTTTCAATGCCCTCGAGTGGTGCAGCGTTCAATGCATTCAATGCATAGAGCCTTGCCTCGGCATTTTGCACCAGATGAGCTTGGTAAGCAACTATTTCATCTGAAGGGTGTAGCAGATGGACGGTCTTAGTGGCGCAAACTATAGAAGCAGTATGCGCTTTCAACCAATCCATACCCAAAATGAGGTCGATGTTAGACGACTTCAGGATAATGGGAGAGGCATAGAATTCTAGCCCTTCGATTTCCACGGGGACATCGATGCCAACCAAGGAGGTTTGACACTGTCCCACGGGGGTTTTGACCAATACAGAGGTGTTCATCTCCTCACATTTAACGTCGTGCTTGTATGCAAAATCTTCTGACATGAATGAATGCGATGCACCTGTATCAAATAAAACGGATGCTGGTACTGAATTTACGAGGAGTGTACCCATCACAGTAGCAGGCTGGTCTTGAGCTTCGTTGAGATCAACGTGGTTGGCATGAGCACGACCATAAGACTTAGCATTGTTGTTGCGGGGCTGATTGTTACCACGGCCAGTTGCTGGAAGGGCCAGTTGATTCTGGTTCTGGTTGCATTCTTTAGCACGGTGCCCTGGTTGACCACACCTGAAGCACAAGCCATTATTCGTAGTGGGAACAGGAGCTTGGGATGGTGGAGCTGGAAGTCTTGACTGCCTAGACGGTGGTGGAGGCAGACGAGGTGCAGCATAGGTCTGCCTTGGGGCAGATGCATTTGGACGGTACATGCTGTTCGGGATCCATATCTTACGCTTCTGTGAGGGCGGGCCCGAAGATGAGCCCGTGTCACGGTTGCGCCTGTGAGAGCTCTGGTATTCCTGCAGACCTGTTTCGACATTGATGGCCTTGTTCACCAAGGTGGCGAAATCAGCAAAGTCATGCACTAGAAGTGCGAGCTTGATGTCAGCTTGAAGGCCATCACGGAACTTCTCCTGTCTGCGTGCATCAGTTGCAATGTCTTCTTCAGCATAGCGGGACAAGTCCAGAAACTCCCGCTGATAAGCTTCGACAGTTTTGTTGCCTTGGGTGAGGTTGCGGAACTCACGCTTCTTCCGGTCCATGACTCCCTGAGGAATAAAGCGGGCACGGAAAGCTGCTTGGAAGTTTGGCCACGTGATGATTGTTCCAGCTGGCAGAGTACGCCTGTGGCTGTCCCACCATTGAGCTGCGGGTCCCTTCAAGAAGAAGGAAGCAAAGGTGACATAGCTGGCAGGGGCTACATCAGCAGACTCCATCTCATAGGTGATGTCACGGAGCCAGTCATCAGCATCCAGGGGCTGAGTTGAGCTGCGGTAGATGGTTGGGTTGAGGCGTATGAAATCTTGAAGAGTCACTTGGGTTGGCTGCTGGTTCATATTGGGGCGAGGAAACTGAGCCATCATATTTTCCATGAATTGGCGGTTCAGTTCAAACTGTTGGATCATACCAGCCATGTACTCAGGTGGTGGTGGGGCATCGCCACCACGACCACGACCACCTGGTCTAACCATCCTGCTAATATATAACAGGGGTAGTTCAGCATTGAGAAATTTGCAATGACAAGAATCATTCATGATGAAACATGCATAATGAAAGGAGCACGATAACTACTACATAGTAGTCGGCATAACTTACAAAAGGGGTCATGCATAGAGTTCAGTACATAGAGTTCAGTACATAGACTAAAACATCATAGGCGGCACACAGGCTCGCGGCGACTGCAACTAATACTACAAGCAAGCCTACATCAGTCCCAAGAGGTACCGTGGAGGTAATCGTAGCCCGACAGCTGGTAGTGAGGCAACGGATAGCCCTCCACGTCAGCAGACTGGGGGCCGCGGATACTCAGGTGTAGAGCCCGACGCTCAAGTGGCAGAAGAGGACCAAGTGCGGGAGAGTAGCCTCCCACCTCTGGCCAACCGACACCGTGGGGCATCACGGTCCTGGCTGGGTAGATCGCAGTACGCGGTACCTGTCCAGATCGGACAAAGGGGTGCAGCAGCGTCAGAGCACGGTAAAGGTGCTGACGGGTGGTGTACATCTCGTGGCGAAGAGCTCGGTTAGCTCGATCCAGCCCATCAGCATGCAGAACCAGGTGCTGATGGTAGAAGGGCTCTCGGGTGACAGTGGAGTAGGCAGCAGTATAGTATCCCTCCGCACCAACATCAGATGCGATAGCAATGTGCCTGAAAGGGGAGGTGTCCAACTCCTGATACTCTCCACGAAGACGTGTCAGAGCAGCATAGGCAGCATCGTGGACAGCCATATCGATGGTCACACCAACACCATGTGCGGTGTGCAGCACAGTAGTGGAGTCGTACTCCCGAGAGTAGAGGTGGACGATGGCATGGTACTGCTCCTGGTTAAAGTCCTGGTACTCCTCGTAGACGGTGTACTCAAGGTGCCAGCGATAACCCAGGTAGGTCATCATCTTAGCTAGCACCGCAGGTGATCCCGAGGCACCAATGGCCGTCGTGTGGCGCACGACCTGCCTCGTGGGTTCCATCTGAAAGCAAAGACGTTTCAAAGGAGTCAAATGACAGTGTGTGAATTGTTCAATATACTATTCTAAGAAACAACTATGGCTTATCCAACTTTGGGTGAACGCGGTCACGGGATCCTAGTGTTAAAGTTTGTAAATTCGTTTAACCCGAGTAGAAGAGGGTTCAGAGTCCCAAAGTAAAGGTCGAGGAGTAAAAGATACTAGTACCACCCAATGGCGACGTGGGCCCGTAAGACACACAGCCATGTTAGTAAAAGTTTTCGTAATGTCTAGACTCGACTTCGGCCAAGGAGTGTGGAAAGGGGGATTCCTACAGGCAGTCGGCTCTGATACCAACTGTGACGCCCCCGATTTGACCGTACACTAATCATGCACGCAAATGTGTACGATCAAGATCAGGGACTCACGGGAAGATATCACAACACAACTCTAAAACATAATTAAGTCATACAAGCATCATAATACAAGCCAGGGGCCTCGAGGGCTCGAATACAAGTGCTCGATCACAGACGAGTCAGCGGAAGCAACAATATCTGAGTACAGACATAAGTTAAACAAGTTTGCCTTAAGAAGGCTAGCACAAACTGGGGTACAGATCGAACGAGGTGCAGGCCTCCTGCCTGGGATCCTCCTAACTACTCCTGGTCGTCGTCAGCGGGCTGCACGTAGTAGTAGGCACCTCCAGTGTCGTAGGTGTCGTCGTCGACGGTGGCGTCTGGCTCCTGGACTCCAGCATCTGGTTGTGAAAACCAGATAGAAAAGAAAAGGGGGAAAAGAGGGGGAGAAGCAACCGTGAGTACTCATCCAAAGTACTCGCAAGCAAGGAGCTATACTACATATGCATGGGTATATGTGTAAAGGGGCATATCAGTGGACTGAACTGCAGAATGCCAGAATAAAAGGGGGATAGCTAGTCCTGTCGAAGACTACGCTTCTGGACACCTCCATCTTGCAGCAGGTGGAAGAGAGTAGATTGAAGTCCTCCAAGTAGCATCGCATAGCATAATCCTACCCGACGACCCCCTCCTCGTCGCCCTGTTAGAGAGCGATCACCGGGTTGTATCTGGCACTTGGAAGGGTGTATTTTATTCAGTATCCAGTTCTAGTTGTCATAAGGTCAAGGTACAACTCCGGGTCGTCCTTTTACCGAGGGACACGGCTATTCGAATAGATAAACTTCCCTGCAGGGGTGCACCACATAACCCAACACGCTCGATCCCATTTGGCCGGACACACTTTTCTGGGTCATGCCCGGCCTCGTAAGATCAACGCGTCGCAGCCCCACCTAAGCACAACAGAGAGGTCAGCACGCCGGTCTAACCCTATGCGCGCAGGGGTCTGGGCCCATCTCCCTATGCACACCTGCACGTTGCGTACGCGGCCGGAAGCAGACCTAGCCTAGTGGCGTTCCAGTCCAATCCGGCGCGCGCCACTCAGTCGCTGACGTCACGAAGGCTTCGGCTGATACCACGACGCCGGATACCCATAACTACTCCCGCGTAGATGGCTAGTGCGTATAGACCAAATGGCCAGACTCAGATCAAATACAAAGATCTCGTTAAGCGTGTTAAGTATCCGCGAACGCCGACCAGGGCCAGGCCCACCGCTCACCTGGGTGGTCTCAACCTGCCCTGTCGCTCCGCCACAAAGATCCACTTGCGGGTACTCCTACGAGCCGACCCGACTTTAGTCATCACATGTGTCATGTATGTAGTATATAAGTATATACCCGTGATCACCGCCCAGGTGATCACGGCCCGATAGTATAGCACAACAGACGGACAAGAATTTAGGGCCACTGATGGAAATCTAGCATCCTATACTAAGCATGTAGGATTGCAGGTAAAGGTATCAACAGTAGTAGCAAGGATAGGCTATGCATCAGGATAGGATATCGGAAAGCAGTAACATGCTACACTACTCTAATGCAAGCAGTATAGAGAAGAATAGGCGATATCTGGTGACCAAGGGGGGGCTTGCCTGGTTGCTCTGGCAAGTAGGAGGGGTCGTCAACTCCGTAGTCGAACTGGGCAGCAGCAGTGTCGGTCTCGTAGTCTACCGGAGAGAAGAGGGGGAAGAAACAGTAAATACAATGCAAACATAAGCATGACGATGCGTGACATGAAAACGAGCGGTGCTAGGTGTGACCTAACGCGACAGTAGATGGTACCGGTGAAGGGGGGAAACAACCGGGAGGTATTCCCGATGTTTCGCGTTTTCGGACAGACGGACCGGAGGGGGAAAGTTGCTAGTTCGATAGGTTAGGGAGGTGTGGTGGATGAACGGACTGCGTATTCGGATTCGTCTCGTCGTTCTGAGCAACTTTCATATTGAAAACATTTTCATCCGAGTTACGGTTTAAAAGATATGAATTTTCAAAGTTTATTTGAATTTCTGGAATTATTTGAATTAAGCAAAAATGAATTATGACGTCAGCATGAGGCAATGCTGACGTCAGCAGGTCAACAGAGCGGCTGACCAGGTCAAACTGACCAGTGGGCCCCATCTGTCATAGACAGTGGGCTAATCAGAAGATTAAACTAATTAATTTTTAGTTAATTAACTACTGGGCCCACCTGTCAGTGAGTGATTAGATTAATTAAATAGTTTTAATTATA
Organism: Triticum aestivum; assembly: GCF_018294505.1. Lineage (NCBI taxonomy): Eukaryota > Viridiplantae > Streptophyta > Magnoliopsida > Poales > Poaceae > Triticum > Triticum aestivum. Next base: position 124,448,492 of record NC_057799.1, read on the forward strand.
AAAACATTTTTCTTTTCTCTTTTTTTTTAATTTTGCGGCGGGGCCCGCATGTCAGTGGCTGGGCCTGCCCAGTCAGCATGTTGACTGGGTTGACCCAGTCAACGGGGCCCACTGGCAGTGGCACTGGGGTGGTCCCAGGCCAGCCACGTCGGCGGCCGGCGCCGGAGCAACTCCGACGAGCCAAACGCGGCGGCGCGGCTCGGGAGGGGCGCGGGTTTCGCGCACAGGGGGTCTGTGGGGTCGTGGCTGGGCGCGTTCGACGCGGCTCGG
>NC_057799.1:124448771-124449583 GCF_018294505.1 Triticum aestivum
GGCGGGGCCCGCATGTCAGTGGCTGGGCCTGCCCAGTCAGCACGTTGACTGGGTTGACCCAGTCAACGGGGCCCACGGGGCCCACTGGCAGTGGCACTGGGGTGGCCCCAGGCCAGCCACGTCGGCGGCCGGCGCCGGAGCAACTCCGACGAGCCAAACGCGGCGGCGCGGCTCGGGAGGGGCGCGGGTTTCGCGCACAGGGGGTCTGCGGGGTCGTGGCTGGGCGCGTTCGACGCGGCTCGGCGCCGCGCGTCCAACGGTGGTGGCCGGAGTGGCTGGAACGGGCGGGGGCGAGCGCTACGAGCTCGCCGGCGGCGAGGTGCTTCGGGCTGGGGCGGGTGCGGCGTTAGAGCGCGCGAGCGGCCGAACTAACTAGCTAGGCGGGTGCGGCACGATGCGGTCGAGCTAACGGGCCTACGCCCATGACCAAATGGTCACCGGAGACCCGCCGGCGGCGAGCTCCGCGGTGCGGCGTTCGGGCGCGCGTGGGGAAGAAGCTAGGGGGTGCGCGAGAGAGAAAGGACAGGGGAGGAGGGGGGAGAGGCTCACCGCGCGGCACACGGAGGCCGGTGAGAGGCTTAGGAGCAGCAGGTCGGCGCCGGGGAAGAAGGGGGTCGCCGGCGTCCGAAGTTGAAGACGAGCTCGGTGTGCTCGTTGTAGGGGCTCCGATCTCCAACGGGCTGCACCAGACGAAGCAGCGGACGACGGCGGTCCTTGGAGACAACGTGGGGCGGCGAGGTGGGCACGGTGGCCGTGTGAACGACGGGAACGACGGCGACCGCGTCGGGCGTGGGGAAGGAGGGAGCGGCGCG